>NC_137862.1:17210780-17268280 GCF_963924005.1 Protomyctophum bolini | reverse complement strand
GTATTGAATTTACAGTGCATTTAGGTGAGGTCACTGCTGATATGATTTTTACAAAAGCATACAGTATCTAAGACCTGAACCTCAGCACTTGAGTCTCCAACCCCATATTCTGGGAAGAAGTTGAGAACATACACAATTATTTAGTGTAGACAGGGACGTCTCCCCATCCCTCCATCGCTCTTTAGTAAACAAAAAAATAATTTTCAGGTCGGGATGCCAATTTCATCTAATCAGGAAAGAGAACCACACAAAGACAATAGATCCGCCTCAATTTTCTAGTGTTCAGTTCCAATTCGGACTGCTAATTTTTGTTTCATCCCTTCACCAATTACCCTGTATCCTGTATTGAGTTCTCTCTCCTGATCGGATACAGAGCTGTGGAGACGGTAGTGATTACTGTCAGAGCATAGAGCTACTGTATACAAAACACTTATTTTAACAAACAGAGATTACACCCCATTTATTCCATGATTTGTTCTGTGTTGTGTCCATCTAGTGTTGCACTCTCCCTGCACACTGTACAGGGCGTGGATAGTAATATGTACATTTAAATACTGTAAGTACTGTACAATTTTGTGGTATTTATTTGAGTATTTCCAATTTCCAATACCTTTACTTCTACTCAACTACATCTCGGATCAAAATATTGTACTTTTACTCCACTACATTTATTTGAAAACTTTAGTTACTTTGTAGATTTTTTTGGATTATTACTAAACATACATTAACCACGTCAGTCCTATGGCTATTTGAAAATAGCCTATAATCTGAAGGGACTTCATTTAACTTCATTTTAATAGGCCTACTTCCTTTTAAAAGAAAAAACCTCTCTCTCTCTCTCTCACACTTATGCCAGTGTGTTAGTGATTAGCCTCCACTGTGCCACTGTTGGCACAAGGTTGCCTACCCTGGTCTATTTGATTACATCTTTATACTCTCAGAGTTAATGGTTACATTAACGCCTCTAACATTAATTAACACATTAATAATTGCAGGTGGGGATGTGCTTTTGCACATATTGTTTTAAGTGTGACTTTGCCATGTCTACACAAAGCAATATGTCTCTCCCCCCCCCCCCCCCCCCCCCTCTCACCCCTGAGTTCATGGAGTTAATTGTTGTTTTTCTCACATGATGATGAATTAAGTATAAAAAAACGGAACTATGCTTATGTTGAAACCCATGCTCACATGATGTCCAGGTGCACTCCTTGTTTGCAGACAAAATGAGAAATGCAATGATAAACCTTGACAATATGGTAAAAAACCTTGACAATGGAAAAACAGCACTGTTATCAGAGACAAAGCAAGACTTCTTTGCAAAATATGTGAACATAATGCCACTTGACTGTTATGGTTAAAGTTTAAGGGCAGTTGTGTAATTACAACTCCTTTTCTTTGTAATATTCTTCAAAAGGTGGGTTATGAATGATAACAATGACTTTTTAATTAATTTATACCATGCTATTTAAGGTTTTCTCTAGCAGTTTTCTAAACACAATGTTGTACTCAAAATGGGTACTTGGATTCAGAGATCAGGGCAGGAAAGGAGGTTCTGAAGCCAAACAAAAGGTTTGCAGAACCACAGTTTAAAATAGTAACATCTGAGTGAAAGTACAGGTGTTTTGGAAGTATATGGCTGGATACATTATAGTATACACTATTCAGTGAGTTTTGTTGACAGATTACAACTAGATTTTCTTCATGGTTAATGAAGTCAAAGATGTTGGCTGCCATGTTATTTGTGTCCAAAGTGGCCACTGATACCCCAAACTAACCTCACTATACTCAAACAGATTCATTGTGATATCAATAAATAAGAACTTTTACTGTATTTGTTTAAAAAATATATATTTTCTGTAACCCATGTTTCTCCCGGTGCCAATTACCATCCTGGGCTCTACTCTCCCTCTGCCAACCTGGGGAGAGCCCCAAACTGAGCTCATGCTTCCTTCAATGCATGAGCACTGTATAGGCCGCCTCCTATCCACTGACAGGGGGAGTTTCCCCGGTTGGACGTAGCGCGTGGAAGCAACACGTTATTCCAACCAGTTCCTTTCCCCTCCATCAGGTCTCTATACGGCCTCCCCCTGCTCGCCCCAGCTGACCAGGGGCAGGGTATAGTATAGACTAGTATAGACACCAGTTTTTTGTTAGGGTACCTCACAAAAACATACCCAATAAATAAGAACTTAAAGCATACTATATGTCAATGCAATCCAAGCCGGAGCACAATCAAATTGGTTGAGTATTATAATAAAACATGATCTAAAGTCGTCCGGCTGCCGTGCTAAGTGGTCAGATGGGTGGGCCACGGACACTTTGCTGCCGTGCTCAGTGGTCAGATGGGTGGGCCACGGACACTTTGCTGCCGTGCTCAGTGGTCAGATGGGTGGGCCACGGACACTTTGCTGCCGTGCTCAGTGGTCAGATGGGTGGGCCACGGACACTTTGCTGCTGTGCTAAGTGGTCAGATGGGTGGGCCACGGACAGTTTGCTGCTGTGCTCAGTGGTCAGATGGGTGGGCCACGGACAGTTTGCTGCTGTGCTAAGTGGGTGGGCCACTGACAGTTTGCTGCTGTGCTAAGTGGTCAGATGGGTGGGCCACGGACACTTTGCTGCTGTGCTAAGTGGTCAGATGGGTGGGCCACAGACAGTTTGCTGATGTGCTAAGTGGTCAGATGGGTGGGCCACGGACAGTTTGCTGCTGTGCTGAGTGGTCAGATGGGTGGGCCACGGACAGTTTGCTGCTGTGCTAAGTGATCAGATGGGTGGGCCACATAAATAACATGGAACAACAACATGCAGCTTCATGAACGAGAGAGTGTGCATTATACACGCCATATACCCTCCACATGGCGTGTGGCGTTTGCCATTCTACACGCCATAGACCCTCCACATGGCTCCACATGGCGTGTGGCATTTGCCAGGCATAGACCCTCCACATGGTGTGTAGCATTTGCCATAGACCCTCCACATGGCGTGTGGCGTTTGCCATAGACCCTCCACATGGCGTGTGGCGTTTGCCATAGACCCTCCACATGGCGTGTGGCGTCTACCATATACCCTCCACATGGCGTGTGGCGTCTACCATGCCCATTAACCACAGTGAGATTAAGCTCACATTTGAAACCCGTTCCAAGTTCCTGGAAGAAGCCTAATGACTTGAGTTCCCTTAATGCCCGGCATCTTCTGTCTAATTTGTTCATGTCTCGCACACGTCGAGAGGCCCGGAGGCGGCCGCTATAAAAAGACAGGAGTATAGAAAAAAATATATAATAATGAAAAAAAAATATGAAAAAAAATCAACGGTTAAATTATTGTTTTTCAGCCAAGATCTTAATTAATAGCGGAGAAATAATAACCCTGTGAGACAGATGATGTCGCCGCCCCTTTGTCCTTCCCCTTCGTTGACTGACAGATAGTGATAGCAAGAGGCATATGCTGAGAGAGAGGGCAGAGACAGACAGTGCTGTGCCTGGGAGGGGAGAGAGAGAGAGGGGGGGAGAGAGAGAGGGGGGAGGGAGAGAGAGAGAGAGATATAGAGGGAGAGAGAGAGAGAGAGAGAGAGAGAGAGAGAGAGAGAGAGAGAGAGAGAGAGGGGGGAGAGAGAGAGGGAGGGAGGGAGAGAGAGATGGTGTCTCTCTCTTTCTCTACTCTGAGACAGTAGGGGCGATCAAGGGACAAAGTTAGAGAAAAATAGTACATGTGTGTGAGAGACATAATAGACATGCTCTGTTAGACTGAGCAAGAAAGAGCATTAGAGGCAGTATAGAGAGAGAGAGAGAGAGAGAGAGAGAGAGAGAGAGAGAGAGCACCTGCCATGTCAAAAGGAGGGGCAATATTGAGCCAGTGTTGGATGTTAGGAGTCCAGTGCGCAACCCCTCCCCCACTCTCTCTCACTCTCTCTCTCTCTCTCTCTCTCTCTTTCTGTCTCTCTGAGACTGTCCCCTGAGTGTTTGCTGTCCAACTGAATCAACAACAAGACCCACACCAGTCTATTATTATCTCTTTAAGACAACTGGATCCATGCACCTTCTCCACAACGACAGGAGAAGAAAGAGGAGAGGAGAGGAGAGGAGAGGAGAGGAGAGGAGAGGAGAGGAGAGGAGAGGAGAGGAGAGGAGAGGAGAGGAGGAGATCTACTGGGGAGTAGAGACGCGGGGTCAGATGCTGGAAGACACACAGAGGAAGATGTGTGTTGATTAGAGCGTATAGCGACAGAGAGGATGATGGGCAGTTGGTGTGAGGTAAATGCCCATCATCACACAGTGAAGTCTGGGTCAACAGGCACGCGAGGTGTCTGGGTGAACAGCGGAACGCCATGAGCAAACAGGAGCGCTGAGGAGGCAGCGGGCATGGGGACAATGTGAACCTGGCCTCTGTCATGATGCCCGCCGTGTTAGGTGATTAGAATCCACCGCCCCCACCGGCCCGATCCAACCTCTACCCATGCAGCGACTCTCTCTCTCTCTCTCTCTCTCTCTCTTTCTCCTCTCCTCTCCTCTCCTGCTCAGTGGCATGTAACGCCACTTTTCAAATGTTAATTGCGCCTTGATGAGGATAGACATGGGGAGTAAAAGGAAAAGCAAACATTAATTGCCAGAAAAGCAACACAGAGGGCATGAGGGGATTGCCAAAATGAACAGACCTGGCCACGCATATCTCCCACTCCCGTCTCGTCGGCTTGTTAGATTCAAAATGTCTGTCTGCGTTTGTTTGTTTGTTTTCTTCGTTATGGGGTGTTGTTTGCCTCGACGCCCTCCCTCTCCCCTTGACGTTGTTCGACTCACCAAAACATTTGCTCTGATTGGTCGCTCGGTCCACGAAGACTTTGGCGGAGATGACGTTGCCAAAAGGCAGGAACATTTGCATGAGCTCCGCGTCTCCGAACTCCTGGGGCAGGTGGTAAATAAACAGGTTGCAGCCTTCTGGCCCTGGTGGTGGGGGGGAGAGAACAGGACAGAGAGCTTATGAGGGGGCAATGTGGGACACGCCCAGAGACAGAGAGAGAGGAATAGATAGAGGCAGAGATTGGAAATAAGGGAATTAATAGAAAGGGAGATGGATAGGGAGATATTGAAACAGAGAGGGGAAGACAGAAATCAATTGAAAGGGAGATGATAGAGAAAGAGAGAGATGGATGGAGGGATGGAGAGAGAGAGAAAGTGCGATTGAGATAGAGAAAGAAATACAAGTATAGGAAGAGGGAGAACTAGGAAGAGGACATGCAGAAGACCAGGAAGAGTCTGAGAGATGGACACATCGAAAAAGAGAGACTGACATCATAAAGAGGAGAAAGACAGACAGACAGAGACAGACACAGACAGACAGACAGACAGACAGACAGACAGACAGACAGACAGACAAGTATAGCCAAGTATTTGCCCCAATTACTGGGTGACAGTAGGACTGGCTTCAAATCTCCGTCCGCCCCTCCACCCTCATCTACCCAGCTGCCTGCATATTGTACTGGCCAATTTCATGAGAAGTGGAATGGACTGGAGAGACAGGAGAAAATGACAGTGATGGAGAGAGAGAGAGAGAGAGAGAGAGAGAGAGAGAGAGAGAGAGAGGTGTTGGACGGAAATGTGGGTTCGCATCTGGCTGGCTAACAGGCTGACTGGATGGCTGGCTAGTAAACTAACTGGCTATAAGAGACTGACTAGCTGGCTTACAGGCTGACTGGTTCACTAGCTGGCTAGTAGGATGACTGGCCTGCTGGCTGACTAGCTAGCTGGCTGGCGGGGTTTCTCTCCTGTCTCATTGCTCGGGGTGATAGCATGACGAGATGAGACTGGGGCTGGGTGGAGGGCTGATAAGAGGGCTGCGGCAGCAGACTGTAGTGCCACTGTCCCTCGGCAAGATAGAGGACACACAGACGGCGCTTGATAGAGTGGAGCCAGTTATATAGTCTGGAGGGACAGAGGCTTTGGCTCTGGCTGTTTATATAAAAGTGCGTCTTGAGCAGAATTCACACTTTGAAAAACATTTGAGGTGGGAGAACATCTGCTGCTTGGGCAATTTTTGTGTCCAACATTTTCTGTGTTGCTGCACATGCTTATATATATACTAGCCTCCCGGCTATAATGTGACGGCCAGCGTTATTATTAGTGACTGGACACTTCACACCTCCTTCTTCACATCTTTGCCAGCTTGTCTGTTCGACTGCGTGGAAGAAAAGGTTATTCTATTCTTGAACTCCATCCACAGCCTCACTAATTGGGCAAACATGATAGCACAAGTCAAATCTCGATGGCAACATGGAGATTGTTCCTGGAGATTACCAAAGTGTGAACAAACGAAGCAAATAGTGTTGCTTTGCTTCCGTCCAGTGACACGGCTTGCTCTCATTAAACTGACATTTGTTTGACCACAGACTATATAATGAATCATCATACATTGAAACCTACAGTATCCTCACAAAACAACTAAAATGTGTGCATAATAATATACAAAGATGTAGAGCCTGCATACCGTCTTCAAGGCAAAGGATCACTTCATTGAGTAGACAACGTTTGGAGTCTTACAGGATCTTCATCAGGTCCGTTTAATCAGGCATAACCCTTAAACCCTCTAAAATTAAACTGGATCTGAGTTGTCTCTGTACTTGGGACCGCTTTCTTCTGTCTACACCAAATCACTCAGCATGTACTGTATGCTATATATTTCTTTTGTAACTTAGTTTTACTAATATTCTTCCCTGAATAATTGATTGGGGTGATGGTTAAGATCCATAGGGGTGGAGCTTGGCTCAAAGTCAAAACCAGACGATAACCATGGACCGTCAGTTCACCAATCTCCATTTCACCTATAGTAATAGTACAGCAACATTTCCCCCCAAAATGTTTTGATTCGAATGACTTTTTGCATCAAGGCAGGTGTGCTGACAGAAGTGGGCTTGTGCTCCCGTGAGGTGAGCCCAAGTGAGGCCAGAGCCATGAAGCGGTTGCCCGTGCCAAGTGAATGCCAGCACTGAGCGGCACCATATCGGCAGGGCGATACCCATATGGTTCATATCCAAGAAAATGCACGCCACTGTCGGGTGAAAAACCTCATATCTCCAAAACGGTTTCTTTTCAGGAATCAAAACCATATAGCAATAGCAAAAGGAGCAGATATACAGTCTCAAACAGGTTTTGATCAGCTCTTAGATCAGCTATTATTTGATACTTTCGTGTAATATGATCAAGTCGGGCATTCATTTACAAAACAGTGCTTGACAATGAAAGTGAACGAGACCATTGAGTCGACAACATCAGCATGTAGAATGGAACCAACCTATAATCACCAGAATGTTCTTATCAAGACCAATGCAGCCAGTATTTCCACATACTGCCTACCGCGAGTAGTGTTAATGAAATCTGTTGGAGAGCACTCATAACACAATAAAATAACATAATGAGACAGACAGTCAGACACAATTCAGACTTTCAAAGTATCAGAAGTTTATAAGTATTCGAATACTGGAACCAGCATCAAGTGTCACAAGGGAACACTCATACTATGGACTCAACACAAACCAGTGCAGACTTTAGCTTAAATACCTTCATCCAGTCACTCAGGGAGAGGTGGTGGGTCTTATCACAGTGTCAACAGTGGGAAGACACTTCTCTCTGTCCATTTCTGAACCACAGGTCAAATGTCAACAAAGATAGACACATAAATACAAAACAAGTATTGGCACAAGAGACAAGAATTCACATGAGTTCTTCCTTAAATTAATAACAGATTAGTGTATTCCAAATGTCCTCGACAGCAGGCGACTGCCGCTGAAGTGAAAACATCATGAAACTGACTTACATGGCCGGTTAAGACTGATATGAGTGACCGGATAAGACTGTGGTTAGAGTAGCCGTTACGCTTAGTAATAGTCAGACAAAGCCCTATCGGACAATAGCTGACAACAATGTCCATACTGCATGGCTGCATTGAATGGTGTTGATAACGGCTGATGACGAACATTAAATACGGAGATAACATCCGAAACCGTGAGAAGGGGATTGGTATTTACTGCAACTCATACTCATACTCAGCTTATACCTGAAAATGTTTCACTGTACCCCTGTGCTGTTTCTTTTTTTTACTAATAATCAATCAATCAATCAATCGATCAATCAAAAAAGAAAATGTTCATATGAAACGTATACGTCGGCTCCCGAATATTCATAAATAAACTTCTCACATACGCTGTAGTTTCTGATAACCCGGGGCATTCAGTATGTGCCTGTGTGCCAAGTCTGCTGCCTCAATCCACAGCCGCCTGGCGCACCATTTACGCGGGTTAGAGGAATTATAGTGCAATTACTTTTCCGAGGCACAGTATAGGTATATCAGTACAGTACAATCACATAAACCACCTCAGAAGGTTGCGTGAGACACTTAGTAAAACTGTCTACAAATCCACATGGGCAACTGTGATTCTTTGCGGTCAGGAGGAAATCCTGTATGTCCAAACCCGTTCCTACATAATTATTATAATGATGTAGTTTTATGTTTTTAATTAAAATAGTGAAAATAGACAATCTACAAGCTCATATTGTGTGGCATATTGCACGAGTGGTGAGCTTGTACTATTGTCACTACTTTTGTGCGACACTCTTGTATGCTGATGTAGTTTAGGACATTAACTTTCGAAAAAGCATTTAAATTGTTTAAATACAGTATGGAGATAAGGTTTCTGTAGCAACTGTAGTATGGAGATAAGGTTTCTGTAGCAACTGTAAAGTAAAAATGTGATATGTGTACTGTAATTTAAACATAAATCGCCCACGTAATATTAGCTGTTCTAAACAGTGAGTGTTGATTCTGCTAAGGCTATCATCATGGCTGTGGAGTGATGTGGATTGTGGAGCTTCCTTTTGCTTTGAAGAACGACACGAGAGTTCAAATAGAGTATCAAAGTCCTGACGTCACTCCGTTATGCCCTGGGTCACAGAAGTATTTCTACTGAAAATACTATGGGAACATCTTTGAATCGCCTCATAATACTGTAAAAACTGTGTTAAAATAAATAAACAAATCAGTCCGGCGATTCTGTCACTGTATGTGACTCTGTGTTGTTTATTATTATGTTGATTTGCCTGTGTTTGGAGAAAATGCATTTATTTTCGTACTACAGTTTGATGCTTCATATACGTGAGCAAAATCCCCAGGCTTATTTGTTTATTTTTGGAACACGGTTAGACTAATACTGTATATGTCACGTTGATATTGAGACCCTATGGTATTTTAAATAGAAAACATAACTCTTTGACCCAGGGGGATAGCAGCATCTATCGGCAGTGATGTCAGACTTCGTTTCTCTATGGCTTACTGCAGTGATTCTCAACCTGTGTGCTGCGGCACTTTAGTGTGCCGTCTGGAATGCCAAAGTGTGCCAGAAAAGAAATGGAATGAATGTAACACCTCCCCGGACAACAATAGCTGCGCTGCATTCCATTGACAACTCGTCCATCATGGACACACAGACAATCGCCTGTCCATTTAGTGAAGCTATCCCTCGGCCGTAGAAATGCTAATTTATGGCTTTGTATGGGGCCATCACATCACCCCTACTCGCCTTGCAGGACAGGTACTTATGCCTCTGTGCGCTCCGGTCCAGAGCAGCCTGCTGCTTTTTCTCGTGTAGATGTGGAATACAGCTGAGCTGACCTATAAGCCCACACAGTGTTGCAACAGTGACGTGAGGTGGACTTGTAAATCGTCTGGGGGTGTAGCTACAGCGCACACAGGCGACAGAAACATGTCACGCAGAGAAGAGCTAGATCCTTCATGTTATAAAAACTTTTACTGTTGTCACAATTATTTAAGTTTGCCAAACGTAACTTTCAAGTGAAGTTTATGGAAAGGAGTCCTGCCTGATTGGCCCTGGCCGAAAAAAGGTTGGGAAACACTGGCTTACTGTATGTATAAATATAACGTGGTGTATAATATTGAATGTGACGTATACATGCATGATATATGGAATGGATATGTATAGAGCTGAATTATAGATTTATATGTGATACCGGCAGGCATTGGAGACATGCTGTACATATCAGTAGTTTATAGTCCTCATTGTCACGTGTGTATTTATTCTAATTACTGTTCTGTATTGTCGTGAAATTTGTGAAATGAACACAGACTTTGAAACAAAAACTTGTTAGAAAAGAAAAGAAAACATAACTATGATTGCAGCAAGTGCTGCAATACCGAGGATGCATTGCAGCCGTGTTGTTGGTGTTGCATGTGCTGGTGTGTGCACGTGTTGTTGGTGTTGCATGTGCTGGTGTGTGCACGTGTTCATCGTCTGAGTTGCACTACATCATGCTATACTTTACGTGAGTGGTTCCCAAACTTTTTAGCTCATGACCCATGAGACAAATTACTAATTAGATGTTTGCCCGGGACCCAAACTAGTGAAAATAGTTTTCATCATGACTATCACTATCATGACTATCACCATCATGACTATCACTATCATGACTATCACTATCATGACTATCACTATCATGACTATCACTATCATGACTATCACCATCATGACTATCACCATCATGACTATCACCATCATGACTATCACCATCATGACTATCACTATCATGACTATCACCATCATGACTATCACTATCATGACTATCACCATCATGACTATCACCATCATGACTATCACCATCATGACTATCACTATCATGACTATCACCATCATGACTATCACCATCATGACTATCACCATCATGACTATCACTATCATGACTATCACCATCATGACTATCACCATCATGACTATCACCATCATGACTATCACCATCATGACTATCACCATCATGACTATCACTATCATGACTATCACCATCATGACTATCACTATCATGACTATCACCATCATGACTATCACTATCATGACTATCACCATCATGACTATCACTATCATGACTATCACCATCATGACTATCACCATCATGACTATCACCATCATGACTATCACCATCATGACTATCACCATCATGACTATCACTATCATGACTATCACTATCATGACTATCACTATCATGACTATCACCATCATGACTATCACCATCATGACTATCACCATCATGACTATCACCATCATGACTATCACTATCATGACTATCACCATCATGACTATCAACACGATGCAACTCATCAACATACTGTACGCATGCAGTGCATTTCCTTTCATTATTAAGCCTAATCTATAGTGAGTCGTACAACGTTTTTTCCCCCTTGAAAATAACTCTGTGGTGACCCACGCTTGCACTTTCAGTATGAAGGAACACCAACACAACCTAACCTAACCTAACCTGACACATACGCACGCACGCACGCACCCACGAACGAACGACACACACACACACACACACACACACACACACACACACACACACACACACACACACACACACACACACACCACTTCATCTCCAGGTTGCCTCTCTGAATATTCATACCACAGAAGGCTGTCTGTCTCTTCACACAGTCATACACCGTGAGAATGAATAATAGTGAGTGACAAATCGTGTCAAGAGGAGTGATTTACCATTGCGGTATATATCCTATGCTTTATTACGTCTTAGTGCTTTGGCATAAGAACACTAAAAAACCCAGGAATCGTAATAAATGATTATGCATGCAGCTAATTAATCTAATGAATATTTATAACCACTTAAACACATTGTAATGGACTGATTAAGCAGTCGAATGCCGCAAGTTTGAATTAGTGCAGTTTTTGAATAATGACAGAGTAACTTTCCATCTTGTCGCTAATGTTCATCTCTTTAAATGGGCTTTTTCCGCACTCAATTCCCCCCCCCCCCCCCCCCCCCCCCCCAGCCAGCTTCCCTTCTCTCCCTCGCTAATTCAAAGCAGCGGAGCTACATTAGAATGGAACATGGCAATTATCACCTTTTATCTTGGGTGGGCGCGCTCACTTTCTCTCTCGCTTTACTCTTTTCTTACCTTCGCGCTGTTGCTGGGGAATGATGGTGGGTTGCTGTGGGAACGCTTGGCTGATTGGCGCATATGCGGCTGGGTAGGCTGCTGTTACAAAGGGAGAGAGAGAGAGAGAGGGGGGGGAGACAGAGATAGACAGAGAGAGAGGGTGACAGAGAGAGGCAAGAGAATGGAAGAAGAGTGGATTTTTTTTTCTTTTTTTATTTGCACGTCTCCATTTTCATATTTGACACAACAAAACTCAAATCATTATTCCATTGTTCCCATCCCTCCAGACATGGCATAAATAAATTGCATTATGGCTCAGAGCCTACGCTCGCTTGCCTGGTGGATCACCACAAAGAGCATGACACAGAAACAGGGAAAAAGAGCCATACATAGCGTTGTTTAACTACAGCCGACTCAAAGATACAGAGAGTAAGAGAGAGAGAGAGAGAAGGAGAGAACGCTATAATAGATCAGGATAGAGTGAGACCTGAGCGCCGGATTTATGCAAGCTTTATAGTACGGCCACGCCGCTTATCGTTTGCGCGACACGGTCGTATACCGCACAAAGTACGAAGTAGGCAGAAGTCAAGGAGAAAGTATAAAGTCTATCATGTGTGGCCGTGGCTCTCTTTAAACTTTTTCTCGTCTCGTAGACGATGTATTTAACTATTTTATGCCAGGGAGGGAACCCCAATACAAAGATTTGTGTATTTATTTCCCACATTTTTAAAGCAGTTGAACTGCATTGAGGCCTCCAGGACCCCACTTTGAGATAACACCTGATGCATGTGGTGGTGGATGTTGTGGTGGATGTTGGCCTCCTCACCTTCTTGCGTGTGCTTGTGTGCGTCAGTGCGTGTGTGAAACCAAAGAGGGGGATGACTGAGGAATGACAGATCACCTGCGTAGTGTTGCACGCCCGCATAAGCCTGCTGGAGAGGGTCATTCACTGTCGGGCTCTGTGCTGCAGAGAGAGAGAGAGAGAGAGAGAGAGAGAGAGAGAGAGAGATGGGGTGGGGAGGATAATAAGAGAGAAAAGGGGAGAAATGGAGAGAGCAAAGGACACATGAGAAAGGGCAGAGAACGAATGAGAACGGAGATGTGATTCGACGGAGTGTGCGGGAAAGAGAGAGAAAAGGGAGAGACCGCAAGGAAAAAAGAGAGGGGGAAAAAAGGCAAAGAGAGAGAATGGAGAGAAAGGACAAAGATCAAGAGGTACAGAGAGAAAGAGAGGCGGGACCGAGAAAGAAATGAGAAATGTGTGCGAGTGCAAAATGCAGGGAGAGAGCAAAAAGGAAGTGAAAGCGCCTGAGAGCGAGCGTGACAGGACGAGAGGCTGCCTACAATGAATGGCGTGGGGGAGGGAGAGAAAGATTTGGGTTGTCATATCGTACAGTTTTTCAAAATGCCTGTTCGTCCCAGATGTTTGCATCAAATATTAACCACATGCCAAACAAACCACTTTGTAGTTCATTACCATTGCAGCCGCCTTGCATAATGCCTGCAATTGTACGTGTTTGTTGGTTTTTGTGTGTGTGTGTGTGTGTGTGTGTGTGTGTGTGTGTGTGTGTGAACAATAGACACTTTCCTAGAAGTAGAAATCACAAGAGTAATGGTCTCTCTCACTTCGCATGGCACTTTGTTTCTGGCACGCACGCCCGCACGCACGCACGCACGCACGCACGCACGCACGCACGCACGCGCGCGCACACGCGCGCACACGCGCGCACACGCGCACACACACACACACACACACACACAGACACACAGACACACACACACACACACACACACACACACACACACACACACACACACACACACACACACACAGACACACACACACACACGAGAGAGAGAGAGAGAGAGAGAGAGAGAGAGAGAGAGAGAGAGAGAGAGAGTGGGAATGTTACACTTTTACTGTCGCTTTGTGTTTATTATGACTGGAAAAAATTCCAGTCCCACATATATTGTACACATACAGTACACTCCATGTATCAAAGTAATTGCTTCAGTCATCAAATCCATTTCTGTAAGCTGACTTGTAGCCTTTTTAAGGGAAGAGTAAAAGCAAAAAGCCTGATAAAAGTACAAGATTCCAGACCAGAATACAGGGTAGTACTGTTAAAAGGTTTCTGGGGACAGTGGGGAGGACCTCCAGACCTCTGACTTGGGGGGCTGCTGATTTAGAGGTTAGGTTCAGAAGTCTGGTTTGGACTTAGTTGTGAGATGGTGTCATGTACCAAAAATAGCCTGATGTGTGTGCTTGACTGTGTGTGTGCGTGCGTGCGTGCGTGCGTGCGGGAGAGAGAGAATCAGTCCCAGACAACATTAAGGAGTCGAAGAGAACTCATCAAATTAACAGTAATGGACTGATGGATGGACTGATGGATTCATCATGAAAAACAGAAGGACCGTCTGCTCTGAAGAATCTGCCAAAGACATTTTTTTTTCTTTTGATTGACCCTCCGAAACTTAAATGCCACAATTCAACCGAGAGATGATGGCGGTGTCAAGAGCGTGTGAGATAAAAAAGGAGAGTGCACTCTACTTGTGAACAGTGAGACGCTGCTGTACTGTAATCACCCAGAGTGATTGTGGGCGCAACAGACTTTACATATTACATCTGACACGTTTTGAAATAAAAAGCTTTGAGATGAGAACCACTGTGCTACAATAAATGGAACAGAGCCTTCGTTCATATTATTGGTAAGTACAGTAACTTCTTTCCAACATGACTGTTGTGCTATGAGTAACCCAAGGAACAGGAAAGACAGACAAAGCAGAAAGCTCACAATCAACATAAACAAAAACAACCATTCCAATATTTAAATTTAGCTTATTTTCTATTGATTTGGCGACAACATAAGGTTGTTTATTTTTCCCTTCATAAAGGCAACACCATTGCCAGCAATAAAGCAGTATTACCTTTGTAACGTGGCAATCAGGCATCATTTTTATTAAAAGTATCCTATACTGTACCTTTGCATCAGGAAATGACCGGTATAACAAACAAATAATGTAACGGTTATCCGCTTACCTGTTGCAGCCGTTAATTGCATCAAGTGGAAGCGAGGCTTGCTTAATAGTCTCACCTGGGTAAGGATGAATCCCGTTGGTGTAGATGGGTTCAGAGGTGGGACCGTTGCTCTGAGGAGGCAGGGCACTGAACCCGTTGACCCCGAGGGGGGCGGCTATGCTGGGCACCGTTGTGCCACCGATGCCCGGGGGCGTGCTGGTGCCTGCAAAGGAGAAGAAAAAAAAAGATGACAGTTTCATTATAGGGACAACTGTCATGTGACCTAATTGGACAGCCATTTAATTGGAGTGGCGGGGGTGTGTGGGTGGTTGTGTTGGGAGGAGGGGGGGGGGGGGGGTTGTCTGCTCTACCACCACACACGGCAGTGAACTTTTCTTTTAATGTGGGTAATATTTTCTGGACCGCCTGTCACCTTGCCGCTGCCCTTTTGTAACCAATGGCTTATTATTATTTTTCTAATCCCGGTGAAGGGCATTTAAGTCATGTAGGATTACGTTTGATAGGCATTACCTGGGCTTGCGTAGGCTTTGTGGATTACAAATGCCGTGTGTACGCCGGGCAAAGCCACTTTACTTAATATGTTGCCGGTGTGCCCCTGCCTTCAGGCGACCTGCCTACTTAGTGTCGAGCCGGTAAAGCTTCCCGGTGACAAGAGGGGGGCCGGGGGAAGACAGGTCAGGCTCGGGTCCGGGATTATCTCAAGCAAATCTTTGCTCTTATAAGCCAAGGACTCTTGCATTCCAAAGACATCAGATTGGCTCAGCTCCCGGAAAAGACACACAGTAGCGTGTCCCCCGAGCGAGCGCGGGAGAATGAAAGAGAAATGAGAGAGAGAGAAACAGACAGAGCAAGAGAGAGAGAAAATGAGAAAGTGTGTGTGTGTGTGTGGGGGGGGGGGGGGGGGAGACAACGACTATACCGTGGCTGCCAATGAGTGTCAAGGGACGTTGTACATCATCTCCCATCATGCTCTGCCCCACTACAAGCCCTCCCCTCCCTTTCAGTGCACCGGCACAATGTCAGCTGTAGCTCAGAAACACTACGGAGCCGTCACTCGCTCTTCAAAGATGTAACAAGGGCGAACGCAAAAAAAAGGCCTTGAATGAATATATTATCAACGCTTATAACGTATAATTCTTGCTAATGAAATGTTCTAGGGGGTATAGCAGGGAGAGATGGAATGTCGTGACCATCTCCTGTGTGTGTGTGTGCGTGTGCGTGTGCGTGTGTGTGTGTGTGTGTGTGTGCGCGTGCGTGCGTGTTTGTGTAGTCTATGTGGAACGTGTGTGGGTCTGTCTGTGCACATGTGTGTGTGTGTGTGTGTGTGTGTGTGTGTGTGTGTGTGTGTGTGTGTGTGTGTGTGTGTGCGTGCGTGTGTTCCATACCTGAGGACGGTGTCATGGGGGTAGCCACCAGACCGTTGACATTGAAAGCTGCCATTTGCTGCATTTGTGCGGCGGCGATGGCTGCCATGGGGTTCAGGTAGGAGCCCTGTGTGGCAGCCATCAGGGCTGCTTGCTGTTGCATCATCTGCTGTAGGATTACAGAGCAGTGGGGAGAGAGAGAGAGAGAGAGAGAGAGAGAGGTGAAAGGAAGTATAAGGATAAATATATGGATAGAAGGAGCAATGGGGACAGGGGGGGTGAAGGGAGAGAGGTGAGAGATGGTGGAGAACGAGTGATGGAAGGAGGGAGGGAGAGAGAGAGAGAGAGAGAGAGAGAGAGTGAAATAGCCGCAGGAGCAGAGCGTGTTTACTTTCACATCTCTGTTTGCTTGGCCCCGGCCTTGTTCTTGAATAGAATGGCCCTGTGCTGCCCTGCAGCTCTATAGCTTCCCAGAACAGTAAGTGTGCTCTGGCCTCGGCACTCATTACCACCAACAGATAAAGGCTATATAATGACATGAGTCTAGAGAGACGGCCACTTTACACAGCTTATTTATGCGTATCTGTGTGCGTGTACTATATATGCACACGTCTTACACATTCAGTATGTATGCACGCACGGCACGCACACCTGACAGCGGGAGAGGAGAGAGAGAGAGAGGGGGGGGGGAAGCGACTCGGGGATACTGACAGAACGAGGGGAGTGAGAGAGAGAGAGAGAGAGAGAGAGAGAGAGAGAGAGAGAGAGCTTGTGCGTGAGTGGGCGCTTCTCACCTGTCAGGGTGAGCTGTTAGTTGCTGTGTGAGTGCAAACTCTCACAGACTCATAACTGGAGTTGTGACTTTCACATGTGAATATCTAGGGGCTGTACGGGTGTGGGGGGGGGGATATACGGTACGCTATACGGAGACGGGGTGAGAGAGGTGGCAGCAGCGACTCGCAGCTTCTCCGCAGCATAAAAAAAGAGAAAAAAAAAAGTGGGGCGGCAGCAGCCGAGACATCGGAGAAGCGGCGGTTGTGTGACTGGGAGACTGTACAGTCGACTGGGAGACTGTACAGTCGGCGAAGAACATCTGCGCGAGGAGCACGGCAGAGCCAGGCTTTCTTTCCTCCGCTTGGCTTTGGAACCGGACTGAGGTGCCCTTGAGCACCGCGAGGATCCTTACCTTCCAACCTATTGACCTCATGCACACCGCAGCCATGTTGCCAGCAAGGTGGAAACTATAGGTGCAATTTCCCATTGACATTAATCCATTCATCCAAACAGAAAAGTCAACGTCAAACTCACCAACATTGCAGCTGTGCGAAAAGCGTGAATGATCCTATTTCTATCTGCAAAGTGTTTCTTTCATAAAAATCCACTATGAGCTACTTCCTGTCAAGAAATTCCTTGCAGGTGATTATTTTTCTAAGTGTCAGAGTGCTTGTTATCAGTAAAGGAACCTCCTGCTGCTCTTGAGTGATATTCACCGAGCACTTCCAAACTCCAACAAATCACCTGCATGGAATTTCTTGACAGGAAGTAGCTCATAACATGTCTACAGTGGATTTTTATGAAACAAACACTTTGCAGATAAGAAAGAGGATAATTCAAGCTTTTCATACTGATGCAATGTTGGTGAGTTTGACTTTGTTTTCCGTTTGGATGTAGGGGCTGTCAATGGGAAATTGCACCTAGTTGCCACCTTGCTGGCAACATGGCTGCGGTGTGTATAAGGTCAATAGCTGCTCAAGTGGCCAAAAGTGGTGGTACATGGCTTTCTACTGGGCAGCGTCCCCAGGTGTGAATGCATTCCCACCACGGTGTGAATGTGAAACAGGGGCGATGCCGAAAAAAGAGCATGTGTGCTCAGCAAAGCTGCCCTAGATAAATAAAGGTTAACCAAAAAGAGAAAGGCAAGACACCATGCAGTGCAGCATCTTTGGTGAGCCCACTCCACACCTGTACACCTGCACCATGATGGCATGTAATACACCAGCGAGGATGGACTTCCTGGGGGTGCCTACAACAGTCGCTGGACTGGATGGGTAAAAACAGATCTCTGTGCTGTGAGCTTGTATATGTTGTTTGTTGTTGTTGTTTTCAATGCGCTACACCAGCGTGAAACCATGCTAGAACATAACCCTTTAATTATAAACATTTATAATGGGTGTGTTTAAGCCTTACAAGTGCATTATTTTTCATATAAATGTGATTACAATGCATTATAGACCTGACCTTTAGTGTTACCGCAATGTCTCCCCCTCTCTGTTTCTCTGACATAACACATCCTGACGTCTTCAAAAAGAAAAAAAAAGAAATGCAGAAGCATATCAATCACAAGCAATATATAGTGTTTTTTCGTAAAGCTCACCGTCTCCTCGTTCGTCGAGCTGAGGCTTACAGCGTGCGAGTAGGCGCCGTAGGCCCCAAACTGTATGGTCATGGGGCTGAAGATGCCGAGCTGGCCCGCCATCTGGTGCATGCGGCGCAGGGTTCTCTCCTTGTCCGTGTCGGCGAACTTCACAACCAGGCTGGACGAGGCTCCCTGCGGCACAGATGACGTTACCGCATGAAACACCTTAGTTAATGAACTCTACGGGGACTGTGTGTGTGTGCTTACTAAGTCTACATGCACAATAACACATGCCCAGAGACACGTACGCATGCATGCACGCACGCACGCACGCACACATACAAATTCTATGTAGGCTACTTGTGAGGACATCCTCTATTTCAGGCTCGACATTGGTGTTTATAGATCAAATGCCTAATCCTATCTCTAACCCCAACCTGAATCTTTTTAACACTAAAGTCGAACTCCTAATTAGAAAACAAAAACACGTTTCTCTTGTGTGGGCCATGATCGTCCTCACAATGTATTTCTAAAATCGTACTATATACACTTGTGGAGACATTTGGCCCTCACAAATATAGTAACACATTTTAACTATTTATTCATGTCCACATCAAGGAGAGCATACAAGGACACATACATATTAAAGGTACAGTTGAGGTTACATTCACAAAATCATGGCATTATGTCTTCATATTCGTGTACATCCCTTTGTACCCATAACAGCCATTCAAGATGTGTGACTGTGTATAGTGCCTCCTTGTATACAAGCTTGATTGTCGTGATAGTAGTCCACAGAAGTTGTAAATGGGTGTGGTTGATAATATGTTAAAAAAACAACATTGGTGTTTACCGGCGCTTCACCTCCGTGCTGCCATACACACAAAAATAACAAACATTTATATTTCATTGTTTTTCATTCATTCCATATCCCCATGCCATAACTTATCATATAACCATTTGACCTGCTGTCCCCGGTCAAGTAGTGTAGTCTTCAACGCACGCACGCACACGCACACGCACACGCGCATGCACACACACACACACACACACACACACACACACACACACACACACACACACACACACACACACACACACACACACACACACACACACACACACACACACACACACACACACACACACACACACACACACACACACACACACACACACACACACACACACACACACACGTTTTCTATATATATACTGTATATATATTTTTTTTAAATGAATCTTTAAATTCCATAGGTCTAATGCTGGAAATGACAGTGATATTTGACGGAACAAATGGTCCAACTCTTTGCTATTGTGCTGCTTGCCTATTGTAATACCCTGTTTTTGTGTTGTATTGTTTTGTGTTAGTTGTCTTTTTTTCCTTTGTTAAGGGTTTTGTATTGATTGTACAGTTACAGTAGGACTCTCAATGGGGTATTCCTAAATAAAGAATTTCACACACACACACACACACACACACACACACATTGAACACAATTTCTGTAATGCCCATTTCGATTTTTCTCTGAAAGTTAATATGGATTTGTCCTAACTTTTAACAGGCGAGTCAGTCTCTCTGCACCTTTCAAGAGTACCATAGCCACATCGCTATGGTCAAAATAAACAACAAATTTGTTGTTTCACAGTAAATACCTTCTTGGTTTGTCCTAACTTTTCATATTAAGTTATAAACCAGTGGTTCCAAGAGAGAGAGAGAGAGAGAGAGAGAGAACCCTCAGGGTTCCAAATGGACATTTACAGGTAACTCTGTGTAGCCTATATAAATTGAACCAAATGTACCTGTCCCTCCATTAAGGTTCCAATTGTCCTACTCTTAAAAGTCATGGGGGTCCTTGAAATTAAAGGCAATTTAAGTTTGAGAACCACTGCATTAGAGCATAGTTTGCAGCTTTCTCTCAGCACGTCTTGGCAACTCGCACCAGCTAATTCAGCTGATGAGCCAGTGTTTGCTAGCCAAATTGAATAAACACAGGTCTAATAAAACACAAGTCTGCTTTGGTAGCCTTAAGCCCAATGTATACTGTATGCTCTGTCATAGGATGTTGTCGTGCCAGAAATAGCAGATCTAAAAGCACGTGAGCTTATACATTGCCCTTTGTCGATGCGCGACACTATTGCACTATTATAAGTATAAGTCAGACTTCCGCTAATAACTATACTTTGTAACACACAGAACACACTAGACTAGAGGAAACAACTTAGATATAGTTAACTTAGAGATATGGTTTCAGTTTTAGAGCAGTTTTGTTTACATTGCAGCATCACCCCCATGGGGTAGCCTACAGTATGCAAGGAAAATACACACTAAGAAAATTATATAGGAAAAAAAGCTAAAGATAGGCCTATACACTAAGCAAAAAATACACAAATTATGCCAAAAGAATACACACTATGAGTAGACAAAAGATAAAGAAATCATAAACTAGGGGGGAGCTGTTACAGTGCAGGGAGCTTTAAGCCTACAGTACATTTTAAAATGTCCTTGCGTCCTCTTACATGAAACACATCCCGTTTCCCTTTAGGTTTTAGGAACAGGGTTGTGGAGCTAGTGTTCCTGTCAGTGTGTACAACCGTCTGTAGTATTACAACATAAATACAAAATAAAACACTAAAACGACTAGGTCCATTACTTGATTCTGGTTTCTGTTTGGTAGATACGATACAGTATATGAGACTATAATCTATCTAAACTGATCTAATGTGTTTAGATTATACCGCGAGCAGTCAGCAATATATTTTTTTTAAACCCTCATTGGGAAAGATCCTTTGTGTATATTTCTGAGATCATGTTGTCTTGCAAAAATGAGAGCGGCAGATAAAGATCCTAATGACTTACTTTTACTTAGAATCCCTGAGCGAACATTGAGTTTGGTAATGCCCCAAGACTCCTGGAATGTCCTTCAACACATTTTAAAGCTCGTTTCAATGCCATAGTTTTGTTTGCACAGTTCAAATCCATGATCACACTTGTCTAACTGTTTGTAATTGTTTTTTAATCTACTTATAGTATTTTAATATTTGTACTGTAGGCTTGCTGAGCTCTCTTATAAGTTATATTGCTGTCTGTATAGTTGCAGCTGCTGCAGCTTGTTTGCTGCTGTTGTTTTTATAATGTTTGCTCTGCAACACATGCTCTAAATGAGGATAACCTCAAGTGTCTTTTGAGCATAAATAAAGGTTTGAATGAATTCATGAAAAATATATATTTGGTAATGTTATTACTGTAGAGCTCTTCACAGGTCCAAACGAAATTGTCCTGAACCCCAAATGGAACTTTGAAATTTGATCCGATTCCGACCCATTTCTTTCAAATGACGTCACGAGCAAGAGTGGACCCATGACAATTTTAAAGACCCGAGGAGGAATCCACAATTGTACGCCGGTGTTTTACATTCAAATCAGCCTGGCAGGCAGTGGCAGCTGGCTTGCCTTGCCAAATGGTACGCTATACGCATGCATTGCATAGCTCAACTATGTCTTGTTGCTGATCCTAAACCAGCCTTGAAACATTGCACATAGCACTTCATTGCGTTTCTCTTTCACCAGTTCAGCACGTAGCGCCTGCACACATGGTCACACAGTAGTACAGGTCTTCTCGGATCCACTCGGGTATTACAAATAATGATAGACAGACCTGATTTCCACGTGATAGACGGTTGATTCTGATTCTGAGTGAAAATTATGAAATGTATCACGGATCTGACCCGTACAGGTCTTGGGTCCAGGTCGGGTATTTTCTGAATCGGGGGGGCCCGTGAAGAGCTCTACTGTCATTTGTTGTACGAGGATAGGAATCAAAATTCCAAACGGTTGTTTTTTTGTGAAATTAAGCAGCCATCAAGGTTTATGTTGATGTTCTGGAACTGGTGTCTGTGTTTTTGCTGGGCCGACTTAGAAGGGTCTTTGTTTTGTTGCAATTCAGGAGCAAGAAGCTTCTGCACAAACAGGATTTGACCTCTGTTAAGCAGCTTTCCAGATTGAGAAGGTTGGAAGATTTATTTGCTGTAATGGGAATGTGGATTTGTGTATCATCTGACTTAAAACGTTACACTACTCTGTTGCTCAGCATACTTTGTTAAACTTTCAGATGAGTTTCGATTTGTCTTAACATGTTGTAGCCTAGTTGGAAGGAAGATGCTATCTACATTAAGGACTCTGAGTTGGAACAAGACTACAAGAGGTAATCCACTGTCTGTCTCTGTCTGTGTCTGTGTTGTGCGTGTAAGTGCACGCTTGTGTCACTCAACAGTCGACGCCAACACCACACTTTCTCTCTCCTGTCTCCTCTCTGTCACCGTCCGTCAGGCACAACGCGTCTCAGACTCAGAGAACTATCGCTCCGCCACAGCCGATCTCCAAGCTCAAACACGTCGCTGAAACCATATGCTGTCAAACCTATACGGCTACTGTTTTATTAACAAATTATATACTGTAACCGTCCCAATGTTGGATAATAATTGCATTGGTTTTGCAATGCAGTTACAGTATGTATTGGTAGGCAGATATATATGTATATGATGACCTGGCCAGGTGAAACTAGGCAATAATAATGTCTCTGGTAGGCTATAGCTAATCTGACACAGGTACACTGTCAGGCTCATTGTTATATTCTTTATATATTTGTACAATGAATAACACTAGGAACTTGCTGCTTGGCGTTGGTGTTTTGAAGGCGACACGAAAAGCCATTTAATGCACGTCACAGACATAAGCAATATGTCACAGATTAGGCTATGACTGAAAGGAACTTGTTAAAAGATACTGCATGTTTATTCCCTTTCGCTTCCAAAAACGTAATCAATCACTGTCAAAACAAGGTTACATAAAAAAACAATAAAATCTTTTGAATGACTAAAAGGCAAATATTGTGCTGTCCTAAATAGTCTGACATCTGTGCTGTCAGACCAGTATTACTCCTTGTATTCGCTATTGTGAAACGTGCCGTAGTTTGAAGTTAAAGGGATGCGGTAGCCTATAACATCAGGTTGCAACAGTACTCTGATCACGTAGTTTATTTATTGTTTTGAGGGGCGCTAGCCCATCCTATGTCCAGCTTTGAGGGTGGGTGTAACACAAACATTTGATGCCATTGATAATGAATGGCCAGTTTTGAATGTTTGTGTAAACACACCCCTCACTTCACATGGGTGATTTATTTTTAGTAAATATTGTTTGCTCTGCCTACCAGAAGTCAGTGGTCACTCAAAGCAAGGTGCAGTGTGACTACAGCAGTGGTTCTCAGCCTCAGCCTCCCAAAATGTTAATTTTTCAGGAAATGAAAAAACATTCATCTCAAGTAAAGTTTTTTGTCGAAGCGCTTTTTAAAACTTTTCTTTGGTTCAATATTTTTTAACCATCACACAGATGTAAAGTGTGTGAAAAAAATCAGACCCGTCTGAAGTGAGTGGTCCTGTCCTCTGTGTGTGTGTGTGTGTGTGTGTGTGTGTGTGTGTGTGTGTGTGTGTGTGTGTGTGTGTGTGTGTGTGTGTGTGTGTGTGAGTGTGTGTGTGTCTTAATATGGCTTTTTGTCTTTCCACTGAATACTACTAAACATACACTCCTGCAACAACCACAACAATCCCTAATTTCAACCAAAACCTATATGCAACCAGCTGGCGGAACCAAATATGTTCTTTTAACGACCAAAGTCATTTAGCTGTCAGGGCTTAAATGGACGGGAATAGTGCATGATATTTGCTTCTGTGAACTCTCCGGCTCCCACTGTATACACTGTGAGTGAACTGTGATCCTAACCAGATCCCACAGGAGGCCCGGTCCCCGGCTGGTGAAGCTTCACTGAATACAACAGCGGGTAATTAGGTCTGACAAAAGCCTTCGGCATGTGGAGGGCGAAGTATTGACTAATGGTGCTGCCTTATGGCAGATATAGTTCTGTATTGATGTCTGCGCTCCTGACTTTGCATCCAATTAAATCATTTGAGAGACAGAGACCAGAGTTGGTTCCTCGTGTGATGTCCAGCCAAGGCGGAGCAGAGAGAGAGAGAAAGAGAGAGAGAGAGAGAGTGTGTGTGTGTGTGTGTGTGTGTGTGTGTGTGTGTGTGTGTGTGTGTGTGTGTGTGTGTGTGTGTGTGTGTGTGTGTGTGTGTGTGTGTGTGTGTGTGTGTGTGTGTGTGTGTGTGTGTGTGTGTGTGTGCGTGTGTGTGTGTGTGCGTGCGTGCGTGTGTGCGTGCGTGTCAGAGACAGAGAGGGAGGACGTGTGGCAGAATGTCGGAGGTTGTGTATTTGCATGTGGGGGGGAGAGAGAGAGAGAGAGAGAGAGAGAGAGAGGGATAAACAGAAAGAGAGGTAGTCAGACAAAGAGAGGATGAGAAGTCTGCCAGGCACAGACAGCAGCCTCAGATACTGTCAAGAGGACCAGGCTCCTATTTAATTACAGGCAATGCATGCTGGGAAAGAGCGTGGAGCGAGCACCAGGACAGAAGGACACAGGCAGCCAGGGGGCAGTCGGGATATGATTAGCAAGATCATAAAAGCAAAGACACGGGGAGAGAAGGGCTCCATAATCAGAACGCCGATTCATCCCTCATACAACGTCTTATAGCCTTGATGGGGTCAGCGCAAATGCAGCTTTTGATTTACATTACATTGTTAGAAAAGGAAAAAAAGGAAAGGACTGAAACTTTTGTTTTACAACATGGATATGAATCAGTTGGCATGCACGTCCCCTACTGCTACTACAACTAACAGTATTCATTGCATGTGAATAGCCTAAGGTGAGGGATGGGTAGCAGGCCTAAAGGCATGTACCGTACAGTTCGGCAGTGATGGAAGAAGTACTCACAGTTTTTACTTCAGTAAAAGTATATCCTCTTGTAGAAATAGTCTGTTACAAGTACAAGTTAGGTACAGTAGTACAAATTTAAGTACAAAAATGTACCTAGGCATCAAAATGTACTTAAAGTAACAACAGTTAAAGTAGCCTACTCCTTATGCAGAAGGTCCTTATGCACAGATTGGCTATTTTCTATTTGTCAAAGTATAGGTCTGAAGTGGTTTTGTATTAATAATCTAAATCTACAAAGTAACTATAGTAACTAAAGTTTTCAAATAATTGTACCACAGTAAAGGTACAATATTTCCCTTTAAGATGTAGGCTACTTTCCACCACTGCATCTGACCCATATCGTTGTTGTTGGGTGGAAGCCTTGCATGTTCAAAACTGTTCCCTTTTATTATTGCTTTAAAAAACATTTTAAAGTCGTGAAAATAGTCAGGGTGTAGCTATAGCGTGTAACATTACGACTGCCTTATCGTTCATTCAGAATTGACAAAACACATCTAGGCTATTACCTCTCATCTATTTCAGATTGGTCACTTTTCCCTAAGCTGTTGCAACGCTCCATCTGTCAACCGACAGGGCTTGTTGGTTTTCCTGTAAAATTGCTTGAAAATATTGGTAGTTGCGTGGTTGCGTTTCTAAACGTGTAGTTTCTAATATAACTAACCACTTGTTCCCTAGCACAACATATTTTCAGATGGGGGTCCGTGGCCAAATACATATTAAGTTGGGGGTCTCTGTCATGGAAATGTTTTAGAACATACTGTATATATATAAACAAGTGAGTGAGCTTGTATAGATTAACTATTTTCGAGATTAAGAGACAGAATCAACACTTGCAGTGAAACAAAAAACAACAAGAAAACTTATTTGGCCCTATGGCCTTCACCATGTTCCCTGATGTACCAGCAATGTAGCTAGACATGTTTTCCTTCAGTTGTTTCTCCAGGCAACCTGCTAGCTAGCGGGTGAAGGCAGCTGCATCAAAATCCTTACTTCCATTCAGGTCAGACATGAGAAACCAAGGGGTTGATGTAACATTGTTGCATGATCATATGATCACTGTTTGGTGGAGGATACAGGAAGAGTGGCCACCTGAGAAGTCTGGGTACCTCAATGTGAAATTGGAATTTATTATTATTATTAGCCTTATTATGAATTTATTTTTCTTAAAAAATGTGTAAAGAAAGTATGCTTTTGGAAAATTATGTATATGATTTGAACATGCACAGTAGTCTATACACTACAGCCTTATCTAAATTTACCCTCCGACGTCTTGTTTATGCTCATAACATAATGACTGCTATCCACAGGTATAGGTTTTGTAGCAAGAATGTCCAAAACTGTTACTTTTGTGAGCTTGTAGATTAGATCTTCACTGCATGGCTTAAGTGATTCATAGCGTATATTGTTGCAGGTTTGGGTCCTGACTGACGAGAAATCAATGTATTTATTTATTTTCTAAAATAAATGTATCCCACGATTTTGCAACCCATTTTATCACCCAATGTCAATTATCTAATAAATTCCGAATTTGTAAAGTTTGTGGAACCACTGGGTTCATGTGCCATTACAGGCAGCACTGAGTGAGTGGGTGCTCTCCCTCAAACTTCACTTACTGTAGCAGCACAGTTTGAGAAGATATTATCACCCGGGCATTTGTCGTATAGCCCGAGGTTATAACCTTGTGCAGAATGTCCAATTATCTTTATTCATTGTATGTCAGTTTCCAAAACACTGAGGCATTATTATGTATTTTTCTTAAATGTGTAAGCTGCAGGGCAGCCTGTCAGATGTGCGGTGATATAAGAGCGGTGATCCCCAGGGATGCAGGCTGTCACCTGTCCTGTTCACCCCTCCACACCTCTTTGATTTACACTTTAACTCAGGCAGTGGTGGAAGAAGTACTCACATTTAACTTTTGTTTTATTTAAGTAAAAGTACCACTACCACAATGTGGAAATACTACTGTATCATACTTAGATACTACCGTATACTACTGTGTGCAGAATGTCCCTTTCATTTTCCACATGTTTTCAAAATGTATAAAAAACATATTTTGAAAATTGCAGGTCTACAAGCTCACGGGCAGATATGTTGTTGTTGTTAGTGGTGGTGTTTCAGGGCGAATACTGATAATTAGTGATCAAGGAGACAGATAACCATGCAGTATTTGGAGCCAATATCTATGTACATTCACAGTACAAAAATTAAGGGCAGGGAGCGCCTACCAATATTTCTTATAACATTAACTAACATTTTGGATACAAATAATCTGCTAAATAGCTCCCCAAATGTTTTACCGAAAAGAAATAATGAGAGAGAGAGAGAGAGAGAGAGAGAGAGAGAGAGAGAGAGAGAGAGAGAGAGAGATAGAGAGAGAGACACAGGGGGGGGGGGGGGGGCTGCATTTGGATTATATAACATGCTCTCCTTACTTGGAAAAAGAAAGAAACAATTTAACAGCAGCATGTATGCAGAGCGTCTGAGGTCTGCTAAAGTGTGTGTGTGTGTGTGTGTGTGTGTGTGTGTGTGTGTGTGTGTGTGTGTGTGTGTGTGTGTGTGTGTGTGTGCGTGTGCTTGCGTGCGTGAGTGTACATTTTCATTTGAATATTATAATTTTAGAATGCTCTGATAGGCTTATACAACTTTATGCGCATCTTACTGCCACTCAACAAAGTACTTTAGCCTGGAACTTCCCTGCATCTTTCCCACAAACAGAGAATAGTGATGATTGGCTATTTATAAGCTGTAAACTGCCAAATTGAGTTTGGCTTGTTTCCTTTCCTCTTAATTCCTCTCTCTAGTCTAACATGTACGAAAAACAATTTCACCCACTCTTTTACATCTTTAATCTTGTGATGTGACATTTAAGTTGAATCTGAATCTGTACCTTTCACAGAATGGTTGCTGCATCAAAGGGACACAAGCATAATTTAAAAGCAACATTAAAATTCAGTTCATTCAGTTCAGTTTATTTATTTTGGTCATTAAAAAAGGTGTAGGCTGAAGCCTTAGCTTATTGTGCCTACCCTTCTAACATATGGTTTTCATACAGTAGGTGAAATAATACAACAAAGCAAACAGAAAA
Organism: Protomyctophum bolini; assembly: GCF_963924005.1. Lineage (NCBI taxonomy): Eukaryota > Metazoa > Chordata > Actinopteri > Myctophiformes > Myctophidae > Protomyctophum > Protomyctophum bolini. The sequence continues at coordinate 17,239,666 of NC_137862.1, read as the reverse complement.
AACAAAAAACAAACAAACAAAAGAAACAAAACAAAACATCATAATCAATGTTCTGTATGTATCTACTATTTTTGATCTATACCATTTTTTAATTGGTCATCCAATCCATTCCACAGCTTGACCCCTCTAACCGATATGCACCTCTCTTTGGTGTAAGGAATTTGTCATGGGTTCAAGACATACTGTATACAGTATATCACCAAGCATGTCAATAAAAATGCAGAAGAATATCAAACCGATATTCATCTGGACCGATAATCGGCCAATACCCAATTTATTGAAGGAATTTACATTATGGTTAAATGGATCAGCCCAAGTGAAGATGGATAGGGTTTATCTTTATTTGTAATCTTATTCTTATGTCTCTACTTTTACCTCTACTGTACCTGTCCTGTGTTTCTGTTACTGCTATGGCACCCACATTTCTTATTATATTATAGCAAATGACAGTGCCACAGAGATTGCTGTACAGTGTACAGTGTATATTAGTGTAGTCGAGACCACCTATAAAGCGAGATCAAGACCTAGAAAGGAGTCGAGTACCAGAGACGAGACCAAGACCAAGACTAAGACCTAGGGGGGTCGAGACCAAGGCAAGACCAAGACCTAGAAAGGGGTCGAGACCGAGACGAGACCAAGACCGCCGCAAGCCTAGGGGGGTCGAGACCAAGACAAGACCAAGACCTAGGGGGGTCGACCAAGACAAGACCAAGACCTAGGGGGGTCGACCAAGACAAGACCAAGACCTAGGGGGGTCGACCAAGACAAGACCAAGACCTACGTAGGGGGTCAAGACTGAGTCAAGACCAAGACCAGATCTTTTCCCTCTTATTTGATAGGAAACAGAAAACAATCTTGATCTGAAACCTTGTTACCGATTCTGGTTCTTCTTATCGATTCCGGTTCCTAACGATTCCCTATTTCGGTTCCCAAATGGTATAAAATAACTTAAATAAGAGGTCAAATTAAATAAAATAAATTGTACCATGGCTTTGTCACTTTTATAGACTCAATATTAAGATCAGTTATTAACTTATTATTAAAACAATGCCAATCTTTTTCTAACAAACAAAATCTTATCTTAAGGCAAAAGTATGTTCTTAATTTGATTAAAAGCTAAAATAAACAAGGTTTTCCTATTTTTCACATAGCAGTACATGACTGCATTTCATTGTTTTGCCTTTCAATGATATACAAGGCATGGCTATTCTTGGTCAAGAGGGTGAAGAGGGAAAAAGGAGGGGTCAATGAAGTATAGGTTTGAGTGGTTAATTATGTAGAAAACCAGGAGGATAGTTTCTCAAGTGGCTGTGCTCATATTTTCACAACCACAGCAGTTCTAAAAAATGTTCGGTAACTTTACTTCAACAAACTGCTTTTTCCCCAGCATGAAAGCGCTATTTTAAAAGTGAGGCAGAAATAGTTACTGAGCATGGGAGCTGTTTCCAGCTAGCTGTTTGCATGCGTTCCACCGACTCATGAGCACACCGTTTTCTGTAACTGTTCCATTGGCCACGATGGCAAGAGCAGGTTGGCAGCAGATATATGGCAGAGAGAAGTCCTGGGAATGAAAGGAAGGCATCCGCGCAGACCCCAGGGACATGGCGTCACTGACGGGATCCTATCAGAAGCAGCCAGCACCCCAACTCAGGCCAGAGGGGACCCATCTGCTACTTTCCCCAAGATTTCAATTAGCTAAATCAATACTCCAAAGCGCCAGCTTTGACGGCATACTCTTTTTTCCCCCTCTCTGCTCTAATTTCATTTCATCCCACCTTCCTGACCTTTCGCTGTTCTTTCTGCAACTTTCGCCGGGGCCCGTGTCGAAAGGAGCCCAGGAACCTGTCGGATATAATGAGGCCCGAGCTGAGCAAATACCTCCCTCCAGCGCCGTGCTCGAGCCCTGCCACGGCGCAGGGGCCCTGGCATTTTAGATCAAATTCATTTCCTTCTTTATGTATCTGTGTACTCCTTTTATTCAGTTAGTACCTCATGAAGAATGCATGAGGAGCGACGGAGGCCCCAGGAGAGCCCCAGGCCACCTTTACTCGTTAAACTATGACTCAGGAACAAGGCTGGTATTCTGTCCGGCCCTGAGCTCGCTGCTGTAGAGGAGAGCAGAGGAGGCCTTGGCCTGCCTGTCATCTGGACTAGCTAGGTAAGCGTTTGAGCTCTATGAACTATACGAATGCAGTTAGAATTGGCCTTTTTGTTTTTGCCTGCACTGTAACTGCGTCCAAGCATACTGATCCTATTACGGTAACTATATTCTCCGTAGTCTAAGGATAATAATCATAAAAATGAATTAAGTCTTCCCTCAGCCCTGCTGCAGAATATACCTCCTGTCAGCAAATTACATTATTCATATCTTCAAGTCGTGATCAAATCTTGATATGCAAACCGATCGCAAGAAGGAGATGTTCTGAGGAGAACTCGAGATCTCCGACCCCTTCCCGGGGGGATCTAAAGTTTCCATCCATCTCATGGAAGAGTAATATGGTGGCCTGGTAATGAAGGAACAGGTGGCAGGAGACAACAGGCTGCTGCTGGGATGCAAAGCAGACGCCACTCGCTGGTGGCACAAAATCACAGGCTGACAAACAAACAAAATAATAACCTCCGCCGGTACCGCCGGCTATACCTGGAGAGAAAATGAATTCTGTGAATTTGATAAGGGCCAACAGGGAGCCTTCACTTTTGACAGGTACAACTAAGGAATTTGTCATGGGTTCAAAAACTAATCTAATTTCTCCAAGAGCACACTTGACTGGCAAAAAGCCCCTATATTGGATTTTGTGTATACTGCGTAAGACACAAGATGTGTAGTGTGAGAAAACCCACAGTGGTAATTGAGGGATTAGAAATAAGCTACAAGAGTGAAAAGGTATTATTCTTTTTTATCTGTGCATTACCACGATACAAAGGCATCGGGTGTTAAGTGTGCATCCAAAGGTAAACAGCAAACAACTCATCTTTTATCCATGGAGTTGCCACAGCATATCACAAGACACACTGGAGGGAAAGCTGTCATTTTTCAACCCTATATACAGGACTTAGTTGACCGAAGCCCCTAGGACTCTATATAGGTACCTTCCTGCTTTCACTATATACACTAAATATCTTAGTCGAAAATAGCCACTCTACAAGCTCACAGTGCGCTTGTAGATTGGCTATTTTTTATTGTAAAATGTTGCTCCAAAATAAGGATGGTTACTGTAAATAGACTATAACCATCTCTGAAATTTGATCTGACTCACTATAGTACCGGTCTTCTGGGATCCACTCGGGTATTACACATACAGAGAAACAGACCCAAGTTCCGTGGGAACACAGTCGATTCCGACCCGGCCCGAGTGATTATGATAAAACACCACAGATCCGACCCATACAGGTCTCGGGTCCTGTGAACTGGAGAAAAGATTCAAGCTAATTTAATCACAAAATGCAAAAACTAGAACAGTGTGTTCCTCAGAGGACGGGTCTCCGTTGCAGGGCCTGCAAACTTTGGAAGGCAGACATAGCCATTTGGAATGGGATCAGAAAAATCAAACTCATACATCTTGATGAGCCCATATATGTTTACCGGTTTGTGTAACACAAACTTAGCCAATCAGGTTGAAATGTGAAAAATCGGACGGATCCGATATAATAAACCAATTATCATTTAAGTAGCTATAGCCTACGTGAAAGCAATTTGATATGTATCGTAACTAAATTTAACTAAGATAAGCAAAATCTCACGACAGGCCATAGGCCTACTGTATGTTCATTGTATCACAGAAAATTGGGCATTGTTTTGCACAAATTCATCTTTAACAATTTCATTACAATTTGATTTTCTACAAGAAAGTATTGCACAAGTGCCTGCACAAACAGGGTGACTGCTATATGCAACCATTATGTATTCACTGTTTAGATTTAGGTCTATCAGTTCTTTGTGCAATTCTTCCTGTGAGCCTTTGCTATTTCTGGTGTTGGCATACAAATCTTGCAAAATAGTCAAACCAATCATTTGATGGCAGCATACTGTGTGTGCATATGTACAGTACACACATATGCATAATGTACGTGTGTGTGCGTGTGCGTGCGTGCGTGCGTGCATGTGTACATGCTTGCTTGTGTGCCCGCGTGTGAACATGCTTGTGTTACTCTCTACTGTACAGTAGGTAGACAAGGAGAGCTGAGAAGTAGACAATTACACAAAGCCCAACAGAAAAGCACTGGTGGGAGACAGCAAAATAAGTGTCTTAACCACAATGCCACAGATGGGCAGGACAACGCCCGAGTTTCCATCTCACCAAACAAACACACATTCAACGCACAGTAGAGTAAGTGGGATCTTCCAGAAGTGTCTCGAGCTTTTCAGCCAGGCCTCATTTACCCCCGAAAGGGTTAATTTGAAAATCAGTAATGAATTAATTGAATAAACCATAACGAGTTTGTCGGGTAATTGGATGAAGCCCCCTCTGTGCGGGCATCATGTTCGACTCTTTGAACCTCGTCACATCGCAGACAGCCTCCTGGGACGCCCGGCTCTCATTAGCGGCGGAGGAGGCTGTCTCGGTCGCTCCTCGGTGTCCGGTGCACACTGTTGCAGAGCTGCCTCGACACACACGCCACATCCAGTCAAACCCACAGTCACACGCTGATACTTTCAGACAGTTTCATCAGATTTCGGTGGGAGGTGATTTGTACAACTACACTGTAGCTGTGAACAGTTCTACAAGAGCAGAAGTACAGGAAAACAAAGAATCTCTTGTGTAAACAATGTGTTGCAATAGCAAAAACTCGACCCGACCCCGAAAACCTAAACAAACTATATGAAAGCTTGAAAAGGGAATCCAGCAAACCCTCAAATCCTCTCTTCCAATGTTGCTTTTTGACAAAGAACTTCGCGCAGTAGTGCGCTGATGTAGCCACCCGGCTCACTCGTCTCTCATTAATCTGCTTCCACACAAAATGCATGCTCTCAGCTACAACCCGCCGGTGCCGCTGTGTGCTCCACTAGAGCCTGTCAACCGCGCTGTGACACCGAAACACGACAATGTCTGCAATTTGCCGGGTGGGTGTCTGTGGCTCTGCCATTTGAGGCGCTGCCACCTGTGTCGGCACTCTCCCCATTCGCCTTTAATTCAACAGCTGCACCGGTGGGAGAAAAGAGGGCCGTTAAGCGGGACCCAGATCACCTTTTAAGTTAATTTCTGGAGGTGGCGGGGTGGTGGGGTGGCGGGGGCACATGCACTCTGCAATAAGCATCAATTAGAGCTCTGACCCGATCTATCAGCCTGTGCCCTTCGGTGGCACTGCTCGCCCTTTTTGCTTCATTAGAGCCTTCTCGTTCCGAGGCGGCGTATTTTGGTGCAGGTATTATTTATGGCAGGCGCGTGAGTGCCAGGTAACGCAGATGCTGTAGGGAGAACATTAAGAGAAAGAGAGAGAGATAGAGAGACAGACAGAGAGAAAGAGTCAGAGAGCGAGAGAGATAGTGTCAGAGAGGAAGACAGACATAGAGAGAGAGAGAGAGAGAGAGAGAGAGAGAGAGAGAGAGAGAGAGAGAGAGAGGAAGAGAGAGAGAGAGAGCTCTTTGCGTTGGTCACTCGTCCAGACCCCCACAGCTGGCAGCAGGCAGCGAGCGGAGCGGCCCGCTCCCTGGATCCTGCCTCCTGTTAGTCTGTTGTTGACGACATGTGGCAGTGATATTATCCAAATTAACTGCATCCCCCCTCGCTAGGCCCAGCCTCACTTTGGGTACTAATGGCCACCTTGCCTATTAATCTGAGTGGGGAGTTGGACCTGGGCAGAGGAAGAGAACAGGTGCAGAGATATGGATAATATAGATTATTAATGAACTTTTGGAACGGCTCCGGATCCACCTGGCTCTGTTTGTGGCTCCATATGTCAGCTTGGCTGGTTCATCTGCACCAGACCTCAGGTGGTTTGACGGTGGCCTGACCCAGTGTTGCCGTGGTGTAGCTGGCCTGGACACCAGTGTCAACCAAGGGGGCTGAGCCCGGCTGACCAAACCGGTCTGGAGGCCACGGTTGGTCCTCAGCTCAGCGCAGATTTTTATTTCTAACTGAGCCTGTGAAGATTCCCACAGTAAATTAACCCATTATAAGACCTAGCCTGAGCTAACGGTTTCTGGTCTAGAGGGGCGGGTCGCGGCTGTGATTTGCGCACGCTCAGACTGGTTCACCGATCTGTCCGTCAGCCCTGGTCCCTCCTCTCCCCCCTAGTGCAGCACTACGTCACATCATTTGGAGTGTCGCCCAACCGGAAGGATTGACTCCCACTCCTAGACCAGAGCAGCCAATGCGTTTCCCCAGGCTTTCATTCTTTTTGCCGACGAAAATGAAAGCCTGGGTACCGAGGCTAATTAAGACCATAGTTCTCACAACTAACATTCAAGAATGTAAAAATAAATTGCAGATGTACAATACAGTTGTTGCAGTTGCAGGTTGCAGTGAGCTTGTATATCTGCTAACAAAAACATCTAAAATTACCCAGCGCTCCATTGAAATAAGTTGCTTTTTCAACATAATCTAACAAGGTATTCAAAAAAAGAAAATGAAAGAAAATGAAAAAAAAAAATGAAAAAAGAAATGGCACATTGCCCAGCATAATGAATGCCAGATTTAATCTTCTACTCATTTCCATTTTTAAATAATCAATATCCAATAGATTATTTCTCACCATGGCCAACTGCCAATGTTAAATATTTGACCCCCTTGGCCCTGGCATGCCAGAATAAAGTTTTGGATACAGCTGAGCACAAGAAACAGAAAGCCCACAAAGTTATGCACCAACTTCCACCAGCTCGCCTGTCCGCCCTCGCTACTTCAATGTAAATGCGAAATAAGGCGGCATCAAAAAGATGTGTAAATTACATCTGGCTTCCAGGACACTATCTGCCTGCCAGGGAGCGTCCGTAAATATTTATTGCAGAACATCAGTGGACTGTGTGAAGGTGCGGGTTGGCTGCCAGGGGGAGAGAGGAACGTGTTTGTGTACGTGTGCGTCTGCGTGCCGCTCTAAAGTAAACACGCACACACACACGTTTGGATTACTATAACTGTGAGGACATACATGTATCAAGCTTAACACAATCAGTGCTGGGATTCCTTCAAAATAGGAGCTCTGGGGTGCCGGAAAGAGATGGCCGCTTTTACTCTGAAACCCACGACCCGGAAACAATCAGATAAAAAAAAGTTTGCTTTACATTGCTAGCTTACATTGCTATCGCTTTAATTTATACGATATATGATCCAAAAAGCGTTCATATTTTGCGGGAGGGACGGATGAGGAGCAGAAATGAAGCGCTAGTATATCGATCAGTTCAAAACCACGGAGAGCGCCCTGGATTAGGAGAGACCTTAGAGTATATATGAATAGAGAAGGCACCCAGAGGAAACCCTGAGGCGAAATGGACATAGTGGCCGAATTAAGGTATTGCAGCCTGGCCCCAAACCCATGAACGCGCTGTCCGTTGACTATCATTGTACACGTTCACGACGGACGATGCTCGTGCGCGTTCAACGGCAGCGCGTTCATGTGTTTGGGGCCACTCACCATTGCAATCCGTCCCAGAATGCACTCTGTTCCTACCAGGAAGGAGGAGTGAAATCGCCTCATGCACTTTTGAGCAACTTAATGCAAGTGGATGGAAGGAGAACTCAGGTGTTTTCTCTATTCATATATACTCTAAGGGAGAGACGAGTCATTCTTTCTGCCGCGCTAACAGCTACGTCAACGGTAAGCTAACATGAGCACAGAGCGTAGCATACGGTAGCCGAAAGGCGAACTGACAAATAAATCCAGCAACCAAACCTCTTAACCTAATCTCTACGTACCCAATCATAACCCTAACTTACCTAAATGAATCGTTTCCTAACTGTAAGCCTAGTGTAACCATAGAAATCCGTTTAACAATTATCAAACAAAATTCTTGTGAGGACCAGCGTGTCTATATTTCTCAAAGTCTGTACTGTCTATACTATAGTTGGGACATTCTGCTTTTCACACGCCTGACGCTCCGATACGCCACTGTTCTATTTTCCAGGCGTTGCCACGCGGCAACGCCTGTGCCGCATCGCTGCGCACCCGGTGTGTGTTGGGCTACACACACACACAAGCACACGCACGCATGCGCAGATGACTTTGTAATTCATCATTTTCTTTTAAACTACGTAAATGCAACTTCGATGGTGGCTTTTTCCCTGAGAGATACAGCAGAGCCAAATTTAAATTAGCTGCAGTTTGACAAGAGTTACAGAATGTCCAATAATGAGGAGGACACTCCGTCAAGCTATGGGAGAAGAGACTCGGACAGCAGATGAAGATAACATAACTTTATGTCTACCAATTACTAGCCGTGATGTGGCTCTCTAATGTATATGCTACAAATTGCTACATTATTCCATAGAGTAGTAGTGTAGTGTCAGCGTTTCCCATATTATTTCACAATGGATTAGCTTTTTAGCCACATTTACAACCCTCACTCTTCAACCTACACGCGTGTCTCACTAATGTTGGTATAATTTATTCTATGCATTGCATTTTATTCTGCATAACTCTGCGCGGTGCAAATGTGCTTGCTAAACTTCCCTCCAGAGCTGCAGCTATAATGGCTTATGTTGCTTAATTGCACACGTCTATGTGCTGAATATGTATGGATACATATGTGTATGTGTAGCAGTAGAAAAGCGGAAGAAATTTTCGTATTTTTTTTTGCCGTACCAACATTATTTCTCCACTCTAGATATTCAGAGAGATAGATGTGTATGCGTATGACATACATTAGCATACAGCAGACAGACATGAGTTGTTGGACCCGCTGTTTCTCATTCTTGCAGCCAAAGCAGCTCTCAATGTTCATGTTCAACACACTATCCATTTCCTGCTCACAGGAATATATTGATTGTCTTTACGCTACGAGCTTACAAGCTTATCCAGAACAGTTTCAGACAAGTTCTGTCTTCAAGGGGAATAGTTTGATAAAAAACAACTGCCAAAGCACATTCAACCCCACATTAAACATAATTTATTTAAGTTTTTTTCCCCAAACTCAATCATCTAAAATGTCAAACATCCAGATTTTTACATATATACTTTCCCTGACAGCAGTAAATATTTTATGTTTAGCCTTAATTTATTGAATCAAGGCTATTTTAGATTCTAACCCAATTAAGTGCCTTGGATTTTCCTTTCTTTCTTTTTTTGTGTGATTCGGTTTCAGTGACAACTAAGGTCAGCTATTATACAGGATGCAGTGATGTCATTCATATTGTGTGCACGCATGTCGCTCTTAACTTAAGGAATAAACTTGATGGATATACCTTTATATTTTGTTCACACAATTTCACAACAGAGGCCTTGAACAGAATATTTGTATTGTTCTCTTTCTACTTTCTTCCACCATGGCTGCCTGGATTCAGTGCTAACCACTTTCAAAAGCGATAAATGACTAGAGACAAAATATTGGAAAAGCATGAAATTACTGCTCCACTGTGACTTGTTTACAAGATCCAGTAATCAGACACCGATTTTCAGATAGCAAACGGTGTTCCTTCCAACACGGACGATGAATTAGCATTCCAAACGGTCTGTGAAACATACGTGATTCCATTCCACAATAGACAGGCCAATATGAACCAGAATAGTGCATGTACATGTACTCTTTGTAAGTAAGCTTTATAGCTTTAACATAAATATTAGCACATAGACCATGAGAACATTATTACTTGTTCACTTTTACACATTTCTTATAAATGAACTAACTTTCCTTTTGAAATCTTACATAATTACTCTTCAAAGAAAAAAAAATTCCCCCCAGACAGAAGGTTTTCACATGTTACACATTAAAGCCAGACACGTCCACCCACCACTGTGACCCTCTCCTCTCCACAGCCCTGTCCCTCCACACAACCAGGGAGAAAGGATGGTCTGACTTCTGTGGAAGCACAAAGGGACTGGAGCCCAGGACTAATCGAATGAAAAACTGCCCTCTTCCCCGCCGGCATCAGACTTTTTGACAATGAGTAATGTAAACTGTTGAAATTTTAATTGTGCTATTTTTAATCATGTGTTTTAGCGCTGTACATAATTCAACCACTGTACCGCAAGAGTCACCGCGGAAATAACACGCTCAAGCAAACCCGGCGGTGTGTTTTTGCACTAATAAAGCAAGCAACACGGTTCAGGTTCTTCCCAAACAGTCCCCGCAGCTTCAGTTCAGCCTCAGAACTGGAGTAGCATCCACACACAAACAGAGAAGAAGAACAACATATAACGGAGGCAGCAAAATGTTTCCTCAGGATACATTCAAGGATTCATGCACTGCCCACAGCAATCATATCTTTATATGGCTGTCTATCTCGGCTGAGAAAGCCAGATGAATAGGGGCAGAAGGAAATGGATATTGAAGACAGAGATACAGAGGGGTGCAGCTGTGCACTGTGAGCTGGCGGGATGCTGACTGTGGGAATCTTTTGTGTGCGATAATACACAGCGCGAATGTATGCAAGGCTGTGTGGGCTTGTCGGGGGGCTTTGAAAGGCAACGCTTTTCACGACAGCGATCGCTGCTGCTTATTCTTCCCATAGTACATGTTCTGGCATGTGCATGTGCATGTACAGTACATGTGCATGTGCATGTGCATGTGCGTGCGTGTGCATGTAGAGTTTGGGAGTGAGTAAAGCGTGGTACTCACAGGCATGGTCTGTCCACCGTGCAAGCTGTTGATGGCGGCCTGTGCTTCTGCGTGGCTGGAGAACTTGACAAAGGCGCAGCCTGTGTACCCACAAAGAAATATGGGGTAGGGGGGAGAAGGGAGAGAGAGAGAGAGAGAGAGAGAGAGAGACAGAGAGACAGAAGAAAGTGGGATGGAGGTGGGATGGGGAACAGAGAATCAACATCAGTAAGGCAGCATAGAATATGGCCCAAAAATATCAGTCATTGCTCTCATGTTACGTGTGTGGTTTGTTAAAACATTCATGACATTTGTGTTTTCGCCGCATAACTGAATAAATACAGACTAAATGTGTTAGCGCAACCCCCACTGTCCACCCCTGGATGACCCAGACTCGTTTGTGACTATTAATCTGCTTTAATATTTACACTTTGTGATTTGTGTGCAGCCACTCGTTAAAGAGATTATGATGATGACAAAGGCCCATCTAACACCGAATCTTCCGCTCCTCTCGTACAATTTCATACAGGAGTGTGTGTGTGTGTGTGTGTGTGTGTGTGTGTGGGTGGGGGTCTGTCTTGTAGTTATTGTACACAAAAGACAACAAAATGAATGAATATATTTTATACCATTTCTTTTATATTGGAACCAACATTTCTTTCCCCCAAATTAAGTTTCCCCATTAAAATAAAGTCAAGCTTTACAATTGTCATGGACAGTGTGAGGTATTATTTTACATCCTATTCTTATCCCTTTGCCTCCAGGTAACTCATGTGTTAAGTCAAGATACAGTACATCTCATTAGCGACCTCGTCGGGATTAATTCCGCTCCCTACTTTTCATTAAGCATGGAGGACCGATGTCTTAAAACTGTACCGCGTTTCACCTTCAGCTCCTATTGAACTGCAGACGCAAAAAACTTCAAGCCAATTAGACACTTCATATGCATTTATTTATCATCTGTTCCCCACAGGGGGTGAGGTGAAGATTCATTCAAATTACGCTGGCTGATAGGTAGACCCATTTTAACTTCAGCATCTCAGGAGGAAAGCTTTGCCTCGCACAAATGAAGCAAATGAATCATTTACAGACCCAATGGGAAAGACTAAATGGACAACAGGCGTATAATCAACTATAGGCGAATCTCCACCTCCACCTCTCAGATCACACATACAGTAAGAGCCAGTGTTAATCTGTGGAAACACTTCCTCTCAGATCACACATACAGTAAGAGCCAGTGTTAATCTGTGGAAACACTTCCTCTCAGATCACACATACAGTAAGAGCCAGTGTTAATCTGTGGAAACACTTCCTCTCAGATCACACATACAGTAAGAGCCAGTGTTAATCTGTGGAAACACTTCCTCTCAGATCACACATACAGTAAGAGCCAGTGTTAATCTGTGGAAACACTTCCTCTCAGATCACACATACAGTAAGAGCCAGTGTTAATCTGTGGAAACACTTCCTCTCAGATCACACATACAGTAAGAGCCAGTGTTAATCTGTGGAAACACTTCCTCTCAGATCACACATACAGTAAGAGCCAGTGTTAATCTGTGGAAACACTTCCTCTCAGATCACACATACAGTAAGAGCCAGTGTTAATCTGTGGAAACACTTCCTCTCAGATCACACATACAGTAAGAGCCAGTGTTAATCTGTGGAAACACTTCCTCTCAGATCACACATACAGTAAGAGCCAGTGTTAATCTGTGGAAACACTTCCTCTCAGATCACACATACAGTAAGAGCCAGTGTTAATCTGTGGAAACACTTCCTCTCAGATCACACATACAGTAAGAGCCAGTGTTAATCTGTGGAAACACTTCCTCTCAGATCACACATACAGTAAGAGCCAGTGTTAATCTGTGGAAACACTTCCTCTCAGATCACACATACAGTAAGAGCCAGTGTTAATCTGTGGAAACACTTCCTCTCAGATCACACATACAGTAAGAGCCAGTGTTAATCTGTGGAAACACTTCCTCTCAGATCACACATACAGTAAGAGCCAGTGTTAATCTGTGGAAACACTTCCTCTCAGATCACACATACAGTAAGAGCCAGTGTTAATCTGTGGAAACACTTCCTCTCAGATCACACATACAGTAAGAGCCAGTGTTAATCTGTGGAAACACTTCCTCTCAGATCACACATACAGTAAGAGCCAGTGTTAATCTGTGGAAACACTTCCTCTCAGATCACACATACAGTAAGAGCCAGTGTTAATCTGTGGAAACACTTCCTCTCAGATCACACATACAGTAAGAGCCAGTGTTAATCTGTGGAAACACTTCCTCTCAGATCACACATACAGTAAGAGCCAGTGTTAATCTGTGGAAACACTTCCTCTCAGATCACACATACAGTAAGAGCCAGTGTTAATCTGTGGAAACACTTCCTCTCAGATCACACATACAGTAAGAGCCAGTGTTAATCTGTGGAAACACTTCCTCTCAGATCACACATACAGTAAGAGCCAGTGTTAATCTGTGGAAACACTTCCTCTCAGATCACACATATGTACAGTAAGAGCCAGTGTTAATCTGTGGAAACACTTCCTCTCAGATCACACATACAGTAAGAGCCAGTGTTAATCTGTGGAAACACTTCCTCTCAGATCACACATACAGTAAGAGCCAGTGTTAATCGGTGGAAATAACACTTTGTTGCAAATAAAAGTCCGGTAATACAAATAGACTTGAGTAAATGTACAATAGTATTTTTTATCAAAATGTACTTAAAGTACAAAAGTAGAAAGTACTCATTGTGCAGAATGTCCCATTTCACAAGTTTTTAAATAATAATAGAATAATTAGAAAATAGCCAATCTGCGAGCTTGTCTGTAAATGGCCGAAATGTACATATAGGAGCTGAAGTGGTTTATGTTACAATGTTTTGTAATACCGGTAATCTAACAATATTTGCCGAGATGTATAGTGAAGTAGAAAAGTACTGGAAATGGGAAATACTCAAGTAAAGTGAAAATACCTCAAAATGGTAGGGTTGGGGTTAGGGGTAGACGGTAGGCTACTTGAGTAAATTTACACCACTTGTGTTAACGCTTCCATTTTTAACTCTGTGAATGTACCCAAATGGACCCGTATGGTCCATGTGATTAGAATTGTACACATGGCGGAGTTAAATGAACAGTTGATGATTACAACTACATTATGATGAAAACTAAAGCTTTGGTGGGGGTGTATAAAAACAACAAGAGTTTCTAATGGTTTCTTGTACATTGAATCGGCATCAAACAAAGCAGCAAATGCAACTACAGAGGATGATCAGATACGTCAAAAAGAGTCTTTGATTTGTGCCATGTGCCACCATAGCAGACGCTCTCCCTTCTCTGGGGCGCACCCCCTTGGCTCGAAAGCAGAAAGGAAAAGGAAAGGCTCCCTAGTTTGTCCGGCTGAAACTAGGCGTCCCGCTGGCCGCCGTTTGACTGTGTTCGTCTGCTTTTGAAGGAACAAAAGTGCTTAACCTTTGTAGTCGAGATAATAAGGGACAGTTTGTTCTGGCATTCAAAGGGCCTGTGGTTTGTCCACCAGGCGAGAGATGGGCTTACTGGTGGGCATCTTAGCAGTAATCACCTAACGAGGTTGTCAGATATTAAGGCTGGGTCTCGGTGCCCTTCACAGATCAGCCTGGCCAGAGAGAGAGAGAGAGAGAGAGAGAGAGAGAGAGAGAGAGAGAGAGAGAGAGAGAGAGAGAGAGAGAGAGAGAGAGAGAGAGACACGTAGAGGAAGCTGAAATTGCAGAGCTCGACACATGGCATTTAGAGGGAGGAGTGCTGTCAAACAAGGTCCTCAAAAATCGTCATCTAAACAAGACATGCCACCTTGCTTTGCTCTGACCTAGAAAACAAACAAAAATACAGTGAGAAGAACATGTACTGTAAAACACACAGTGTTAATTTAACTCAAATGAGAACCAAATGGAACCCATGCAGGACCCATTTGCACAATCTTGGGAGTAGAATTAACACTGAGGATTTTACGGTGTGACATCTCCAAAGAGTTGGAAGTGCTGCCGTCTCATAAATTATAGTGCACATCTGAGGGCTTTTTTTCCTTTTCAATTTGATGGCTGAGAATGAGGGTGGTGGTGGTGGGGGCGGTGGGGATGGGGGATTGCATTGCCTTCAAGCCAGAGGTAATATGTATGCATGAATTCCATTGCGGTAGATGGGTGACATTTATAACACAGCTTAATTACAGACCTAAAAGCTCTCTATTATTCGTGACAATTCAGTGGGCCTCTAGTCAACTCTGGCAGCAAGTGTTGCACTCCATGAGTGACTGAGGCCATCGAGAGATTGATGCTAAAAGAGTGTTTATTATAAGCGACTTTGGGCTTGTTTTCCAGTAAAGTCGCTTGTAAATATTGGTAGTTGCAGAATTGTGGTTTCGTGCAGTTACTTTGGGCTTGCTTCAGTTGAACCACTTTAACCCTAAACACATTGGCTATGTTGTGAACAATACATCTTGAAAACTATGAGAAACATCTGGAATGTTTTTGAAACATTTTAAAACAAAGCAAATTGCATGCGGGTCACTGTCTCAAAATATTTTCAGATGAGGGTCCATGGCCAAATACATTAATTAGGGTATCTAAAACAACAGACAATAATGTGTGACTGACAGGTCTTTTAGTTGCTTATTTTGGGCATGTTTTGATAGACCCTGGTTGCTTTGTTTCTCTAGCTATCAATGCAAAACTTCTTCACTGTTTTATTTATTTAGATATTTTTTCCCATTTTCTTTTATTGGGCAAAGGAGTGGAACTGAGTGCCAGCCAACACTGGGCACAGAGGCTGCCTCTTGGAACCCATGCCATTGTCAATTTCAAGGTGTCTCTCGTTCGAGTTACACGGCGCCCTTGTGATGATTGCGGCGGCTGCCAAAATAATTTAGCCGTGGCGCCTCTTTAATGACTGCGTGGGACCGCAGCGTCGAGGTAAAGAGATATGATCAGTCACCTGGATAGCGGAGCATTGTCTTGGCGGTGGCACCGAACCGGTATAGACGTTAGACGTTACCGCAGTGCCTTGTCGTCACAGCAGAGAGACTGAGACAAAGGGAGCGACCAAGGGAGCAGGAATGAGAGACAAAATGTCAACACACTGCAGAGTTACATACGGCAGGTGGTGAGAGAGAGAGAGAGAGAGTCAGGGGTGGGGGGTACAGAGGGGACCGGGAGACAAAAAAGGAGCTAACAAAAGAGAAAAGTGGAACCTTTCTGACACCGTGACAGCATCCTTATTTCATTTGATGTGCTGTCAATCAGCACAGTGCACCTGTGCAGACAGGAAGGGGGCCAGACAGAAAGAAGGGAAGGGAAGGTGGGAAGGGAGAAAAGAGGGGGGGGGGGGGGGTGAGGAAGACGGAGAGGTACGCAGAACCTGGGTAGACCGGAGACAAGCAGATGTATAGGCATATAGGTGTAGAGGCATGGCTCACTATGGGCTGCCTTAGCTTTCATGTACATTTTTGTATTATGTACAATTCACGCATTATAATCGCCCCCCAACCAACACGCCCGCCCGCACGCACGCACGCACACGCACACACACACACACACACAAGTGACTATAGCCCATCACATATTCCCGTTCACACATCAGACAGACATTTACTGTAATATGGCAGGATAAATCACAGGGAATGTGACAATAAGAGAGAGAGAGAGAGAGAGAGAGAGAGAGACAGAGAGAGACAGAGATAGAGAGAGAGAGAGAGAGAGAGTGAGAGTGTGTGTGTGTCTTGGATTCCTCAGCCATCACCGTAGCGTGCCGTGCATTGAAATAAATTGTGTGATCGTGGGGAGATGAGCACCTACCTACGTACATCACAGGATGATGGTGGCAAGAGTTGCAGTATATGTATTTTTTTGCAGGTATACCAAAACAAAGCATGTATACACGCGGATGGGGGGTGTTGAGCTCATATTCCCTGAACGCACCGCCGGTGGCGAAGAATTCCCGCTGAGAATGCTTTTATTTACAGTTGGACATTATCCTATCCTCACTCCCCCCTAGGGAGTGAGGAAATGGGGGGGGGACGTGGGGAACGAACAAACAACCTCCCCTCCCTCCCTCCCCCTCCCCTCCTCCTCCCTCCACCACCCTCCCGCTAACAGTGAGAAGGAGAAGATGAAGGGGAAAGTGGGCGGTGAAGAGAATGTGGAGGAGGTGGTGTTTCGCTCTGGATTAAGAGCGTCTGCTAAATGCCTAAATTGTGTTTGTGATCTGTTTGTTTTGTCGAAAACAGGAGCCAGCCGCAGAGCGGAGAGGTGTTGGAGAGGGGAGGAGGCGGTCGTCTGAAGGAGTAAAAACTAGTTTAGAAAATAGAGCCCGACTTGCATGAACAACCCGAGAACAGCAGATCTGCAAGCTCACAAAGCATCGCGTCCGTAGCGCGTTGTGAGTCTGTAGGTCTACTGTTTTTGACATGAGACACCATCGGTGGAACGAAGTATGAACCTGCCATTTTAAGCGAGAGGAGGCGGAGCAGGGACAAACGAGTGCGAATGACAAATTGAAAGTAGGTGAGAAAAGAGCGGAGGAAGGTGTGAACACACACACAGTACACACACATGCTCGCGGCATCGGCAGAGTTTATACGAAAAGTGTGATCGACAAATTAGGAACACGTGAAAGTTCTTCGTATAGAGGACGGCTCGATATGAAATAGTGAAGGAATTTAATGAATGGAGAAGAATATACAGCAAAGCAGTTAAAGAGGGACTATGGTGAATCCATTGTTCATGTGCACACACGCACCTGTGCAATGTCAAACAATCTGTTCACACAAACAGACATACATTATTGTCTTGTGTACAAAGTTCTTCTATTCTTGATGTTAATTATTTCTCAATTAATTATCATTTTGTCATCCCAGTATATGTCCTTCACACTTGAATAGAGAGTGAGATAGACACACACACACACACACACACACACACACACACACACACACACACACACACACACACACACAAACAACAGAGAACGAAATAATGGAGTAATGGATAGAGATGTAGAAATGCCTGGAGATGAAAAGAAAATAGGAAGAACGGAGAATGTCAATAAGAGTACAGTAACTGAAGCGAGACTAGAGAGACGTAATGACGAGAGAGAGAGAGAGAGAGAGAGAGAGAGAGAGAGAGAGAGAGAGAGAGAGAGAGAGAGAGAGAAAGAGAGAGAGAGAGAGAGAGAGACATCATGACTGGAGAGACAGAGAGAGAGGGGGGTAAACAAGTGAAAACATACAGAACAGTCATAGGCAGGTGGAGATGAACGTGAACAGAAAACAGAAATGTAATTGTTTTGCTTTGGCACAATCCTCAAATGATCATTTTCTTGGTGATTATTCTATGGATTAGTAGGATTACCAATCAACCAAATCAATTCATGATTTTATCAATTTTGTCAATTTATACATTTTATTTAATTTTACACATTTACTCAGAAAATCGGCAATCTACAAGCTCACAACGCAATAATCTCAAACTAGAATGTAAGTGGGTGTAGTGTATAGTGGAGTAAAAAGTACAATATTTGCCTCCTAGATGTAGTGGAGTAGAAGTATAAAGTAAAAGTACAAAATGCTTGCTCAAGATGAATAATGAATGATTCATACATGCCCTGTCGTGCGATGCGTTATGCGCTGAACATATATCAGCTCTATAAGATCACAACGCATCACGTTGTTGTGAGCTTATATTTTCGGCATGCAATGCCGTCGTATGACAAAGTATGCAAATCACTGGTTCTCAACATCTGACCACTTAACACGCCAGCCTTTCAGATGCTGTGGTCAGTGGTCAGGTGGGCGGGCCTTTTCAGAGAGTGTTTATTTTAATGATCAATCAATCGATTGTGTTCCGGCTTGGATCAATGGAACTATGCATGCCTTAAGCTCCTAATTAGCTGTATTACAACAAAAAGCTCACTTTTCAAGGTTTTAAAGAAACAGAATTTTACCATATCTTTTAATATTAATGTTATATTATAGATTCAAGCGTAGCGTTGGTTCATTGCGGCACGGAGGCAGATGGTTTATATGTGTGTATACATGGTTCCCCCTCATTCATTCCCCCTAGTGATCTATACTGCTTCTTTAAATCTGCTGCCTCTCTAGGCCACGCCCTCATTCCCACAGTGCAATGCAGGCGGCTACTTAAGCAGCCTCAGCTCACTTTTCTATCTCTATGCTGAGCTGTCAAGCAGCTCGTGCGGCGCTGCGCGAAAATTTCCCCCACCTCCCCAGCCTCCTCCCTGTAGTTCTTAGTCCAGGGGTTATGGGATATTATTGTATTGTTTGTGATTGTGTTGAATCATGTTTGTGTTCCATTGTGTTGAATCATGTGTTGATCTGTCATTACTGTGTATTGTTCATGGATTATTGTATTTTTGGCTCTGCTCTGGGGGGGTTGTTGATATCAGAGCTGTGTCTTGGTGCACAGATAATCGGAGATATCAAATGTGATATCAGACCTGTGTCTCGGTAGTCGGTACGCAGATCATCTGATATCACATGAGCAGAGCCACACCGCCATACTAACATGCAATAGCTTTGCAATAAATCGTCTATGGTCAATCTGAGCCGAAGTGTCTCAATGAATGAATTCTTAGTGTTTTTGCCAGTTATTTGGGGCCCCACTTGCAAATTATCCTCACAGCCCACCAGTGGGCCCACAGGTTGAGAACCGCTGGTGTAAATCATGCTTTAGTGACAGAGGCTGGTCGCCGAATGCAGCCTAGCGTATAACCATGCTACAAATGAATGTCTTCAATTATCCAAACATTCCACAGGGAAAGCAGTTCTCCGTCAATACTGGAATGATTCAAGTTACAGTATTCCAGTTATAGCAATACAGTAGAATTACTGTAAAGTAACAAAAAAGACGGAAATAAATACAGTAGAATTATTGTAAAGTCAATAAAAGTTGGAATAAAAGCCAATGCGTGTCTGAAACTTGTGCTGTAAGAAATGCATGAGGCACTCAGCACAGAACAGGACAGTGCATTAAAGCACAGTACAGTAATACAATCTATTTGTGGAAACCCAGCACCGTGTGCTGGTGTCAGAAGAGCAGTTTCTACACCTCGACAAAGAGCAAGAGATGTGCAACATGGTGGGTAGCAAACAACAACACAATCACTAGGTTTTCTGACCGCGGAGGAACCTGGACATGAAAATAAGAGCGAAACAAGCACACAGGTCTACAAAAGCAATCTCAAAAGAAGTGACTGTTATGTGTCACTTCTGCCACATTCTCAAACTTTTTTCTAACGCTTTCAAGATTTTTCTAAAACTTAAAAAAATAGCAGATGTACATTACAAGCTCACAGTGCGGCACGAAGTGACACGCTGTGAGCTTGTATATCTGCTAGTTTTGAATAGCCAACACTAAAATGTAAAATGACACAGATGTTTACTTTAATGGATTAACATAGCACCAAAATCAGATTAACAACTTGGACTCTTTATCAGCTACTTGATAATAGGCAATCCATAAGCTCACAACACTCGGCTATTTAAAAAGTGAAAATGATTTGGTGCCAGTGTCCCTGGCACCAAATATTTTCAGATGGGGGTCTGTGGCCAAATACATATTAATTTGGGAGTCCTTGATAAAAAAAAACAACGATTAAACAACTTTAGGAAGGAAGCCCAAATAAGCAACTACACTTAAAAGGCCAATAAAACTTTGCTTATAACAAGCCTACAAGGCAACACTGGCAACTGCCTGCTCAAGGAGGAGGATGGTTAATGGAGTATACACTGTGTAGTAGTTTACATTTACAAGTTTTGAAAATGCTAGCAAATTATGCTAGAGGGATCCAGAGTGAAAACTTAGAGGACAATGGTCAACTCTGTCAGCATCTCTAGGCGAATTCATGGCGCAGTGCCATGTAGGCCAGGTGTAGCTAATCAGCGCTGCGGTGTAAAGCTGTGCTTTAATGTTACACCACAGCTATGGCACAGGGCTCGATCCCTCCGTGGATTTGTCCAAGAGATGATGAAAATCAGTTTATTATTGAAACAACTACAATGTTCCACTTACGATGGAACATACAAACTTACAAAGTACAGGTAAGCAGTGGTGTGCACTGTATAATATAGTATTAGTACACAATAATTATTGTGCACTACAATTGTCCTTCATTATGGCCTCTGTTGATGCATATGCAGAGAAGAACACAGAACATTTGTACTTTTCTGTAACTGCATGCTTTTTACTGAAAAACCTATTAGTATTTGATGTTTTGTTTATTGAATTATAAGAGAATAATGGAGCTGGGGAGGAAGTGAAATCCCTAACACGCTTGTCTTTGTGGACAAAGCTGGTTTCAATCTGGCCAAAGGCAGTATAGACGTGGATGGAATGTTCTAGGCCACAGAGTCACAGTGGAGGATGTGCCGGACCAAATCTGGTGCTGCAATAACATCTGACAATGCTGCAAGTATACATTATTCCCAGGAACACCCAGCAACTCCTGAGATCTGACTAGATCTGAGAGAGAATGAGAGAGATTTGGCAAATTTGAGGGATAGAGATGTGCGGATTGTGGATTTTATCCACTGATGCTGCAGATTGGGTGGATTTAGGAAATATCTATCTATCTATCTATCTATCTATCTGGTGTGATAAAAGCTCCTTAGCGAGGACAACTAGCCTCACCCACGCCATGCTACTCATACTCTGTGTTGGGATCGAACCCATGACCTTATGATCCAAAGGCTCTAGAGACTGAGCTACCCAGACACTGTGTTATGCCTGATTTATAGTTGGCCACCCAAAGTATAATCAACCTACAACATGCCATGCTGCAACACCTTGTGAGCTATTTTCAGTGCACAACCAAGAGTATGAAGGGATGTTCACGGCAAGCACACGATAACTAGGGGCGTGAGGGGCCTATACTGCCGCTGATCATTGGAAACAACTAGGAATGAAGGAAGTAAGGAAAGTTTCTTCCCAATATTGTTGCTGCGCATAGTCCGTTATGTGAGCGTCCACACTGACGAACGAGTGGCCATCACATGTTGTGCAGTCCAGCTGTGTCAGAGCCCTCACACGGGGGCAGAGAGAACCATAGAGAAAGTGTGTGTGTGTGTGTGCGTGCATGCGTGCGTGTGTGCAAAACTCAAACGCAAAATGGAGACGGCAGTCACAAACTACTGCAGGATTCTCTTCCCCACTTCAAAATGTTTAATTTCTATCTATCTTATTCATCGATGGATTTGCTCGATCTCTTTCTGTCCCTCTCTCTCTTTCTCCCACACAAACTCGCAGACACACGCATTAGAGATGACAGCTGTCGGCGGGCTATACATTTACAACAATAGCCTACTGTACTACACATTTATTTCACAAAATACCGACACAAAAGATTGATGCATTGTTTATTCAGACTATATCTATTCATTTAGGGTAAATTGATTTCAATCCGTTGTCGCCACTTTAAGGTCAGTGCTGACTCGCGTCGCAACCTTTTTTCTCGAGACATAAAGAGATTAATCTTTTCCCCATGCGGTGAAAATACCTTTAATGGCGGTGGGTCGGGTCAGCTCGGGTTATGAAAATAGCAATGTGGTTGTGCGCGATCAGAAATACCTTGGGAGGAGAAATTGAAGAGAAGCTGGGAACGGTTCAAGACTATCTCTGCTGCTGACACAACAACAGCAGTCTGTGTCTATAGCTTTCATACAGAACTGCCAGGTGGAATGATGGCACAACATTTAAGCCTTGAGCAGGTTGTGTAGAATATGGCTCGAGTGTGCCATACAATACGTAAACTTTTGTATTTTGTATTGTATGTTTTTCTTCAGTTTATACTGTGGTGACAGACAGTTACTTACAAAATATGATGAGAATTTCCATGGAAATGTGATATGAGTGCAATGTTAAAACCTTGTACTGTTGACACATCTGAATATTATTGAATTCAATACACATTAAGTTATAGCTAGACAGATTCTATTACAGCTGACATTCAGTGTAAATCAGAACTATGACCGTTATATAAGGAATATTTCCATCATCCCCTGGAATATTGACGGAAACATTGAAATCATCATCATAACTGGCTTTACAATAATCAATATTGTTGACAAATTCCAATGGAACTTTAGCATTTTGATCTATTTGACCTTTTGAGAGTCTTAGTTTGTTGTTAGTTTGAGTTAAATGGCCGTGACCTTCTGCAGGTGAACTAGGTGTTGTCCCTATAGCATAGAGAGCACTGTAGTGCTTTGAGACTGAGAGCGGCAAGAAGGTTAACATGGTTTCAAGAAAAGAGTCAAAGCAATATTAAGGAAGAACTGTAATCCAACAGACAAGGAGGTTCACAAATACACCACTGAGCACACACACACACACACACACACACACACACACACACACACACACACACACACACACACACACACACACACACACACACCTATATAATAGGCTACTGTGCGCATACTATTTATACAAGATATAGGATAGATAGATAGATAGATAGATAGATAGATAGATAGATAGATAGATAGATAGATAGATAGATAGATAGATAGATAGATAGATAGATAGATAGATAGATAGATAGATAGATAGACAACCAAAGAGAGACAGAGAGAGATAGAGAGAGACGGGGAGAGAGAGAGAGAGAGAGAGAGAGAGAGAGAGAGAGAGATAGAGAGAAGTGGTAATACAGACAGCGAGCAAATGATTAAAACAGAGACAAAAAAGAAAGAAAGAAAGAAGGAAAGAAGGAAAGAAGGAAAGACAGAAAGACAGAGGAGGAGGAGAGTGGGAGGTGTGTGGGCTCTGACCCTTACTGGCCCCATCAGGCCCTCGTAGGACGGTACACTCCTCGATCTGGCCGAAGGTCTCGAACAGCCGGCGCACGTCGTCCTCGCTCTGCTGCTTGCCAAGCATCCCCACAAACAGCTTCCTGTCTTCTGGAGGGAAACCGGGGGGAGGGGAGGAGAGGAGAGGAAGGGGTGGGATGGGGCGGGGATGGGGTGGGATTTGATGGGGGGATGGGGGGGGGGGGGGGGGGGGAGGGTAGCAGAATAAGGAGAGAGAGAGAGAGAAACACAGACAAATGCTACAGCTGATGGCACCGTTCTGCTGAGCTGTGTGAGGCACAACTACAGTATAACTCCAAACCTCTGCCTTTTATCAGCAGTCTGCCGCGCCTTACGGAGCCTAATGTACGCTGTTGTCGTAGATTATTGCTGTTGTTGTCGTCGACGCGCGCCGCTGTCGCTACCGCTGTTGATCTCGCCGTTTGATGCCGCCACTGTTGTTTTTTGTTGCTGCTGTTACTGTACGTGTGCGTGCGTGTTGTTCCGCCCCCCACCCTTCCAATCCCAGAGCCATCCGACCGTTACGAGTTAGTGAGAGAGAGAGAGAGAGAGAGAGAGAGAGGGAGAGAGAGTCATGTCTCTGTGGGCTGTTCTTTGTCGACAGCATTAAGATACAGATGTTGTATGGTGCCTACTATATACGGACGGCGTTGGGAGCATGGTGGGTGTCAGGTGCATGGAGAAGAAGGAAAAGACGGAGGTGGAGGAGGAACTATGGCTGCTGATGCTGCGGATGGATGCGTTCATTTGTGCTCAAGTCAGAGCAAAAGTAGGTCTGCTATATCCAGTAGACCGGTGATTCTCAACCTGTGGGCTGGGGGCCACTGGTGGGCCGTGAGGATATTGCAAGTGGGCCCCCACATCATTTTCAATCAAGATTAGACTGTAAATGCCAGAATGTTTCATGCCCCGAGGAACGGCCCTTCAAGACATACTTAAACCACATGTCACTCAGTCTACAGCACATCCTCTCATCATCCACCTCTACTTGCATCAGTACGTATTAAGTTTGTCTAAAACTAAAACTGTGATGAAAAGGATTTGACGACAACCTTTTTTCACTGACGAAAACAAAAAAAAACTAAAGAAGAACTAACACTATGACAAAATACTATATTGACAAATTCATCAACAAATAAAAACTAGATGAAAATGTTGTGTAGTGGACAAGACATCCAATAGAATTAAGAAGAGTCATTTCATGCTTGGTTGTGCATGGGTGTCACACTTACAGCACATTTTGCGTTATGAACTTGTAGATCAGCTATCCAACTAACAATAGACAAAAAGTAAAACTAAATGGAATTTTATTCAAAAGACTATTAGTGTCAAAATGAACACTGGATTTTTGGGATAGACCTCTCCCATTTGTTTGAGATTGGGCATACTTAAGTTAATCAGTTCTTCCATGCTCCATGACAGGCCTACTTTTCCTCAAATTGTTGTGGTGGTACTCATGCAGGTCGCTACAGACTGACAGACAGACAGAGGACCAAACAAATGGAAGTGGGAGAAAATATAATCCCTTGTACAACTCTGGGGTATGTACACTAACCAGGGGGAGTAACTGATTTAAACAAAATATATATGGAGAGAGGCTCATCAAGGAACACATTCACCCCAGCACGATCTGACACTTGAGGCAATCTTCTGTAGCAGGCTCAGGATCAGCGTCTATAGCCTCAGGCCATAAGATGTCTGATCTTAAAAAAGTGATATAATGCCCATTTACTCCCTTACCCCCATGCACCCTCACACACTGGCACACTTTGCGCTATACCACCCCTTTACCCTTATCCCTAAACTAATTTGCCATTTTTTACTATTTAATATAAGTTATAAGTTATATTTTAAATAGTTCAAATAGCCGATCTATTCAAGCTCACAATGTCTCGATGTAGAGACAGTTGAACTGATGTAGTTGAACTATTTTAAAATGGCAAATACGTTTAGGGATAAAGGATAAGGGTGGCGCAAGTGTATTCAGTATTATACTGAAAAGTTCACTCAATCTCAAATGTATTTACACACATTTTGATTTAGTACAGAACTGTAATACCGAACTATTATAATCAGATGAGGACAGCCTGGAACAAGGTATGTTGCATAACTTGCATCTATTTGTGACCCCTTGACAGGCAAACAATTGAGAGCCTCTTCAAAAACAGTCACAGAAGCAGTATTAGCATGAAAATAAAAACAGTCAGAGAAAGAATTAGATGGATGAAAACGGCTGTAGCCGACCACATTTTTCTCCCACAATGCTACTGTAAGATAGGCTGAATGCTGTGAAATACAGGGTCCCTTAGGGCTTCTCTCAGGTGAGTAAGCCGTTTGCCTCTCCTAACCCTAGCTAATTACAGGGAAATTACCAAACTTACCCTGGATGCACTCTACAGCTTCACCCTATACGATCTCTGCAATGTCACTGCAGTTCGCCAGGATCCAGATGGGGGGCGGTGCGGGGCTAGATGTATGGACTCTATACCACTAAACTTTGGCCAGTCACGAAACAGGATCTATCCAATTAATCTTCCAGGTGCCCTGACATTAGACAGAACATTCATCTTCTGTACAACTTCTACATTATGCATCCCCCTATTCCGGTGTGTTGTGGAATGAAATGGCTACTAGCAAGAGCCCATCCCCAGAACTGATGGAAAGTGGCAGGAAAGAGAAGGGGGGTTTATTGGAAATGACACTGTTGATCTTCAGTGTGAGTCATTTGGACTGCGGCAGGGAGCGGACAGCAAGGAGCGAGGGACAGGGATTGGGGGGTGGGGTTGGGTGTTGCGGGGGATGCAGGGATGGGGAGTATCACCTGGTCCTCGACAGATGCGACGCCTCCTGTACCTGCCAGGCCCCATTAGACGCAGACCGTTCTAAAAATAAAAACGCCGGGGCATCTTTTTTCCACAGCGGTGGCAGGGGAGATTGCGTCGCGTTCCATTCCTGTAACAGTTCAAATGAGACACGCGCCGACTCCCCGCTTGGCCACGCAAATGAGCACCTGCATAATCAATAAGGCCAAAGCCAAGCCGCACTCCTCTACACTCCCGGCTTCCACACTGCTGCTGCTGCTACGCTAACAGGCCCTTCATGTGTAAGTAAGCAGTAGTCCGCCCCCGCTACCTCCCACCTCGACACACCCGGTGGTCACGCCTCACACGGACACATCTCTTGAAACGCCCGCCAGCCTGGGTTCTACCGCTCATTACCGCTCGTGCCCTTGCAGCGGCAGACCTGGAGGTGAACGAGAGCCCAGAGGAGAGTCAGGCAGACTCAGGCACATGTTCTGCAGACTGGTGTTTTTTGATGGAGACGCCGCAAGACAGAATACTGGACCGTATGTCAGCGGGGAGCCGTGTAGCCATAAGCCAGCCCCCCCAAACAGGTGTTACGCAGAAATGAGCCTGACCCCTGCTCGTGGCGGCAGAGGTGAGACACGAGGCGAGCCTCGCAGCACACCCAAGGCACACCTGACTTGGCTTTGATTGCCCCCTTCGTCTTGCCACGTTTTCACAGAGGTGTCACTGCTACAACTTTAACAGGCGGAACATACTTTTACGGGCCCCCCGTGGCATGTTAATGTTTTGGGACAAAAGTCTCATCTTGGTACCGGAGACCGGAGAAAGATCTAACGGCAGCTTTACAAGGATAATTAACAAGCCATGAGCGAGGTAATGAACTTTCCAAATGCGCTGGCAAACGCAAAAATAAATTACACCCTGGTGGAAGCGTTAAAGAAAGTGCGAGTGCACTTCGGAGCCTTCCTTTAGGGAGGGCCGCTGTAAAGAAATTGAATTTGGAGGCTGCTATCTTTTCATTGCCCGACCTGCCCGAGCTTCTCTCTCAGCCGACTGACCACATGCCCCGGCCAGAGATTGCTATTAATTAGTCCACTCTGCACCTGTCTCCAAAGTCGGCTCTTATTGGATTTTGCGAGTTCTCCTCTCATCTTCTATGGCCACTTTGGCAAAGCCACTTTTAAAGCAATGCATTTTATGAATATGAATAAATAACTTGTAATGCGCCCGGCCTCTGCACAAGGAGACGTCTCACGTTCAATCGTCAAAGAGTTTCCTCCATTAAAAGAGAGAACGGAAAACGGGGGCAGAGGGAGGGGTGGGGGATCAATGGCTACTGTGTTAAAGCACAATAATACATTTGCATTAAGAGGGGTGAAGACTTTTCCTGCGGAGCAGACTTAGTACTGTGGTGGTATAACGGAACACTTTGCGCTGACAGTCTGACCTCTCCTCGCACTTATCTGTGGCTGAGAGGGGGCTCATCTCATCCCTCTGACAGAGCTGAGCCAAGCAGCTGGAGAACAGTTGAGCTCTGCACAGCTCTGAAGAGACCACTGTAATCGCCACTTTCCCACTAACCCAACCGCTTTACGTTCAAGGCGGTTCTCAGAGAGAGAGAGAGAGAGAGAGAGAGAGAGAGAGATGTGTGGATGTGATAATGGGATCATGCACATGTTCGTACATGTGTGTTTTTCATGGGTTATGTGACAGAGACAACATTCCCTACACTAGTACAGCCTTTAATGTCCTCATAATCCTGAACTTCCGTCATATTGGATGAGTTATAAATTAACTGGCAGATATGTTTAATTAACACTTTTGTGTGTGTGTGTGTGTGTGTGGGGGGGGGGGGGGGGGGGGATACCCATACCCATCACGATACAGGACCTGCGATAAGATACACTCTGATTTAGAATACTGATCTTGTCCTCTTCTCTACAGCCAAAGTCAAAGCTTTACATAATGGCACAAATTAAAAGACACTACAAGGCCCACAGCTAGAGATCGCTTGTATTTTTTGTCTTTTGTCGCAACTCATGTCTGAGTCTCTCACACACACACACACACACACACACACACACACACACACACACACACACGTACGTCCTGGCGATAAATATGGTCCAATTTTTTGGAGACAGTTAAAAGCCAAGATGCAGCGCACCCCCCGCGCCTCCGCCTTGCAGTTCTTCTGCCCGTTTTTTCATATACGGTTGTCACGTTTCCCTTTTACTTTATACCTGATGTAAACAAGTCTTAGTGCTTTTTCTGGTTTTATCCTCGTAGCAGTTTTTTAATTGACCTATTTACAAATGTCAATCAAGCTTGTTTGTTAAATGTAGCCTATATCAGTATAATTGTACAACCCTATGCGGTAGGCTATATTAATGTCTGTATGAATGCCTGTAGTTTAATACAGTATTGTACATAGCCTACATTATCCGCAGGATTTGGCGTTTTAGCCAAAGCGATAATTTAAGCATAACAACAATATAATTTGAAAATGTATAG
>NC_137862.1:17138892-17210580 GCF_963924005.1 Protomyctophum bolini | reverse complement strand
ATTGCTCATGCATGCAGGGGGGGGGGGGGGGCTTCCACACACACACAGAGTACCATGCACACAGTTATCCACTCGTCTCTTTTGTCTCTCCTCATCGTACGCAGATTAATTTGGTGGAAAAAGGCCTCCATGTCAGCCTCCAACCATGTCCAAACAGAGGTGGCATGTGCAGCCCCGTTTTATCAATGCAAATAATAAAAAAGAGATCAAAAAAGTTATCAAAACACAACTGACATCTGACAATTGCTTGTCTCAGGAAGCCTTTTCATTTCAGCGCGCGGTATATTAAAATTAATGGCTTTCGCACACACGCCATATGCTGTCAAGATTGATGCCTCGCTCTCTCCTCCGTGGAATAAAGTGCTACTTCCCGTTGCAGGCTTGCAGTGTGTGTGTGTGTGTGTGTGTGTAGATCACTTTTCCCTTGCCCGTTCAATCCTTTTCCGTCTCTTTCTCTGTTTCCTCTCATTCGTCTCCTCCTCAGGGCAAGACAATGACTTCCTTGTGAAGTCGACTTCACACAAAAAGTTCTGGCTTTTGTTTGCCAATAAAGTGGATCTTCTCTTGAAAAGAAATTATTCTCGCACTCCTTTGTCGGCGGTAAACATGTTTTTTATTTATTTTTTATTTTTTTGTATGATTTTATCGCTCACATGCCCCATGCCGGCTGTGACGGGTGGAAAGGCTCGGTAGTAGTATAAGTGCTCGGGAAGCACGGACAGCTGCATCCAACGATAAAAGATTCCTGCTAGGCCGCTGGGTGCATTTCAAATGCAGAGTAATGTTCCAGGCATCACAACAGAGGAGTGCTGGTGCTGATGGCCTCATTAGAGGAGCCGACGCTGGCACACCTGCTGCCTGGAGGCTGCTCGCTACACACGGCGGTGGCTACATACAGGCACCATGTGACAAACACGTACCGTATATAGCTCCGTGACTACAAAATATCAGCCGCATCTTCCTAACATTTTTTTTCTCTCTTTTTTTCTTTTTGCATTATGCATTATGTCTCAGCTGTCTCGGGGCGTGAAAACCATATGCTGTTTCGGCGGACATATGCCATTTGGCGGGACGCTTTTATTTATTTTTTTCCGCCCCTCCCTGATGTGTTTTTGCAGTACCAGGAGTTCATGGATTTTTTTCACCATGGGTGATCCCAGGGGAAATCAGCGCTCTATCCTTGGAAGTGTTATTGCTTTAATGCTCTCTACTATTGCGCTGTACACTGAAGGACCTTCCTTAATCTGTTTTTCCCTCTCGTGCACATCCCTGTCCCGTGTCGTTCAGTGGGTAAGGCATGGTGTGGAGACTACCAGGGTTAAACATATGGTACAACGGGAAGTATTCATAATGGTGCTGTGAGGCACTAGAGATAAAAGCCTGCACCAATTGCATATGGTATTTCTCTCTCTGCCATGACTGGGCGGAGAGGGGTGCCGAATACTGTATAGGTGAACTTGATAAGATGTCATGGTTTGGATCAGGGTTCAACAGGTCAGGAAATAACAGTTGCTCCTAATGTGTAATGAATACAGCTCATAGTGAGAAAGGGAAGTTACATAGTCATGCCAGTGCAGGCACATTTTCAGCTTGGAATTATTAGTGGAATTATGTTCTTTCTGTTTTCCGGCCATGAGTTAAAAGACCACTTCAGCCATTGTCAAACTGATCTTCAATTGTCCTCGCTCATTACAAGATGGTACCATTTCTGTGTACTCGGCCTGTGTCTCAGTCAGCGCGACTGTGGACAGTTTGGAAACCTGCCTACCAGAGACATCATAGGCAGGGTAATTTCAACAAGATTTCATACTTTTATTTTCGATTCATTAGTGAGGCAACAACAGCAACAAAGACACAGGCTAAATCAAAGATGCTGTAAACTTGCTCAAGTAAAACATTATTGTGTCTTATGTTTCATGAAATATTCCCACAATTGTATTCTACATTTATTTCCCTATTGAAATAAAATAAAATAAATAATTGGAACAATATTGCGTGGCACAAACCAGCTGCTATGAAATAAAAAATATAATTGTATTTCTTTGTTGTTTTCTAAACGTGTCCTGATTGGGTGGAGTGAGTTTGAGCTTTGGTGAAAGTCATTACTGCTGTTGTTTGAAATCATCCCTTTAATGATCATGGCGGAAACCATCATGGGAGAGGAACATTCTCACTTCTTTGTGTATTTTGAGTATGCTGTTCCTCTGATCGTGTTGTAAACACTGTTGTCCTTTTCTGGGACAATTACATTTCCTTCAGAGTGGATATGAAATAATTAAGTCTCGACGTGTCTGCATCTCATGCGGTAATATTGAGCTTAACGCTTGTTCATCTGTATTTTGTAACCACATCCCTATAGCATCCATACATCCATATTCTGGGGCATTCAAGAGGGGACTCCCGGTCAACCAAGGTTATAAACAAGGTAAATTAAAGGACCACAATGGAAACAAGCCCCGTGGGGCTTTTTGTGTTATCCTTTTAGCATAACATTTGATTGTACTATACGTGTACTGTTAATAAGCATGTTAATGTTAAAGTCATTCAATCAATCAATAGGTTTATGTGGTTAAGTCACAATATCAGCACAAGCAATCTCATCCAATAGGCTATATTATTTGTTAGATGAGATGAGGCTGAGATTCATTTGCCAGTCTGACAAGGCTGCCATGCATGTTTCCATTCATAGTGTACCAAGTAACTTTGTGGTCAGTGAACCAAATTCAAACATCTGTTTTATGTTTGTTGTTCTCAGCTCGCCACAGGGTTAGCCAGCCATGCCATTCACTGCATGTACGCACTGGTGTGAACAGTGTTTTGGCAGGTTTTCTGAGAGAAATAAGCAACCAGCTTCATGAAGCCATGCACTAGGCCACATGAGCACTTTAAACCTAAATACCGGTAGGCATACTTTGGCTATTTGAAAATAGCCGATCTACAAATTCACAACGGGTCACAATGCAACATATTGGGGAAAAAAGAGCACACATACAGTATATACTCTATGCAAATTGGTCCTTGGCACCAAATATTTTCAGATGGGTGGTCTGCGGCCAAATATCCTACATATTAATTTGGGGGTCCTTGACATGACAATGTTTGGTTTGGCAACACCAGGAAGGAAGCAAAATGAGCAACTACACTTTAGACAGCAACCCGCAACTACCAATATTTACAAGCGACTATAAAACCAAAAGTCGCTTATAATAAGCGGACATGGCAACACTGGGTTATGAACAGAGTGCAGCATGGTAGTGAGCTCTTAACTCCAAGGAGGGCCCGAGGAGGCATTGTAGTACAAGATGAAGTGTTTAGTATGTCTGGAACAGTATGAGGTATATACTGTACATTCACACCCATACAGTATGTATGCTCAGCCCTGCATGCCTATGGTGTTGCCTATGGCAGGTACATGATACTGTGTGTGGAACCCCCATTGCTCCAGACAAGCTCGAAAAGCACAAAATAGTCTTATGGCAACTGTTACTGTG
Source organism: Protomyctophum bolini (assembly GCF_963924005.1). Taxonomy (NCBI): domain Eukaryota; kingdom Metazoa; phylum Chordata; class Actinopteri; order Myctophiformes; family Myctophidae; genus Protomyctophum; species Protomyctophum bolini. Next base: position 17,207,089 of record NC_137862.1, on the reverse strand, counting down.
CAGTATAGAATCCAGGGAACAGTGGTGCGAAGTAACTAAGTGCATTTACTAGTACTACTTGAGTACAATTTTGAGGCATTTTTTTCACTGTATTAGAGTATTTCCAGTTTTCAGTACTTTTAATTCTACTCCACTACATCTCACATGCAGCCAAATATTGTATTGTATTATAGTTGAAGTGGTTAATGCATGCTTTGTAATAATACAAATCTTCAAAATAGGTTTTTATTACTATTGTAAAACATGCAGGTACATTACATTAACCACTTCAATATATATTTCGTGCCATTTGAAAATAGCCGATCTACAAGCTTGTAGATCTGCTATTTTTATTCAAAACTTGTGAAATGGGGCATCCAGTACTTTCTACTTTTTCGTAAATAAGTAAAGGACTTTTAATTGTAACAGATATTTCTACATGTCAGCATTGATAATAACTGATATTAGGACTTCATAGCCTATAATATCAACTGATATATGGATGACTCACAAATCTATGTCCCGTTCAAATCCCCAACCACTGGAAGCTTTTATAGATAGATAGCTGTGGATGTCACAAAACTTCCTCCAGCTGAATACAGATAAGACTGAGACTGAGTCGTCCCCAAAACCTCACACGCCTTTTAAAAGACGACCTGGGCAGCTTATCCAGTGCTGTGAAACCAGTCATTGATTCAGATCTCACTTTTAATGTCAAAGTTAAAAAAAGTTGTTCAGTGACTTCAGTCATGCTTTTATTACATCAGAACCATTGCAAAAAGCAAGTATGTCCTGCCATTTGCATATTAGAGAAGGTCACACATGCCTTCATAACCTCCCGCCTAGATTACTGCAATAGCCTGCAATCTGCTTAACAAGTCCATCTCTCGCCTGCAACTGGTGCAAAATGGTGCTGCCAGGCTTCTGGCCAACACAAATCACTACTGTCATGGCAACTCTCCACTGGCTCCCTGTTGTTTTCAGAATCTATTTTAAGATAGTTTTACTCGATTTTAAGGCCCAATATGGTCTTGCCTTATATGGATCTGCTGCCTCCCTATAATCCACCCCGAAGGCACGTTGGTACATATTTATACAAAATAATGCTAAAAGGATAACCCAATAAGCCCAGGTCTTATTCCCTTTGAGGTCCTGTGTATTCAATTCATCGAGACAGGACTTACTCAACTGTTCAACAAGACTTGATCTTTAAGACCTTTTGTCAAATTCCAATTGGTCAGGAGATCAATTCCTCTTCTCCTGGAGAGAGCTCAGCACCCTCTGTACTAACTCTGGTATTTGGCCTTAGAGCCCAGATACTGTTTTTCTACAGAGCCCTTTCCACGTATTCTCCTTCAGCCTCTGCTACTACATCACCTTGTGAACCTTGGGTCCTACATCTCGAGGTTCGAACACGACTGCAGGCGGATCTTTGCTTAGTCTTAGTCTAGGCGTGGTATTTTTCAATAATAATAAAACTACACTTGTATAATTTTTTAATTGACCAGCCATCTTAAATTGGCTACGATCCAAGGGGGTTGAGCAGTAACCCATCAGAACCAATATTTATCTGTTATTCTCTGGGGAAGATTATCAACTCCAAAAGCAATCAGGCCATGTCGTATTTAAACCACATTCATAACAGCCTAATAGTACTTTCCATCAAGTTATACCACCAGATGTACTTTGGCCATCATCAATTCCTCCTCTGTGGGGTTGGCAAACTGAACGAGAACCGGAAGCCCAATTTGTTGGTGGTGGAAAAGGACACGTGCATCATCACAGAGATTAATTGACCCGCGGTGACATTGGCATCATCATGATTAATAAGGGAGGGTCACCGAGAACTCCCTGCCAAAAAGCTTGTACTGTGGGATCTAAGATGACAATCAAAAGGACGTCACACACCTACCTACCTATGTGGACGTGCTAAAGAAAGACGTTGCCGTGGAAAGCACAGACAAGCTGGCCAGATGTATGGAGAATGGAGATGACTGGAGACACCCATGGAGTGCTCCTCTGAGGAGAGAGAGAGAACACTTTCTTGCAGGCTGCTGGCATGCCCTAACTTCAGGCCCATCGTATTATGTCCAGCCCACACACACTGGCTCCATATGCACGCCATGATGATAATAAACCTTATGCATGCATGCAGATTATGCAGAATAGTGAGGCAGTAAATGGAATAATCAGAGGGGAAGGAATATTCAAATTGTCAGCGAATCGGGCATGATGAGAGGATACCGTCTTCCTGTTTGTAAATGCATTACTCATGCCGCTGGAGCTGTCACTTTAATTTTACCCATGGGAGAGGGAGAAAAGAGAGAGAGAGAGGGAGAGAGGGAGAGTTGGGGGGGCTGTCAAGACTTCTGGTTGGCACAATCCAAAAACCAACACAATGAAAACAAACAGACAAGAACTTTGGTGAAACGGCCTATTATCATGTCTCTCCAAATATTTGAACGACTACTAACCCCTCCCACCCCCCCTCCATTACAAAGATAGTTTAAGTCACATGTTCTCCCTTATTCTGCAAAGTAAACAAGGTCATTTTAACATTTCCCCCCCGGGATTAATCAATGAATTCACCTCATATTGGCAGGATTTTCCCCCATTCAACCCTTATTTTGAAGATCCAAAACACTGCGACCGGATGTTGTGTTGACATAATGGTGTGTGTGTTGTCTCGACCAGTTGTTGATCTCTCGCTGGGTGCAGAAAAGACCTGACCGCGACAATCACAGCGCCAGCTATCGGCCGCGGAATAAACCTTGTTTTGACCAGAAGCGCCATCTGGGGCGCCAAATTGGAGATAAAAGTGTCACATTGAACGCACGTAGATGCGCTCACAATTCAAGATGGTGCGGTCCAGTGTCACACTCGATGCTAACGTGAGTAGCATTATGACTTGATCGATCAAAACCTTTATAAAAGGTCAATTCCCGTAATTCTACTAAAGAGGAGGCAGACTCATTTAGAGTCGAAAAATGTCGGCCTCTTTTAACTATTATAAATAAAGTACATCTATTTTTAGCCACCCTCTCCTCATTTTTAATTTAATGTCCAGCATACCATTTAAAGTAACCCTATACACTACTAAGGGCTCTATAACAACGTGTCAAAATGGGAGGCGTTATGTTCGTCCCAGAACAGGGAAGCTCATGTGTTTCAACCTTATGTGTTTAAAAGTTATCATTACAGAGATCAGTGGAGGCAAATGCCTGCGTTCCTTTCCTTGTCTGGGTTTGTGTCTGTCTGTGCCTCTCTCTCTCTCTCCACTCTGCCTCGAGTCATGATCATGCAAAAAAATAAAAATAAAAACTTGTGGAAGAAGTCAAGACTTTTTTTTCATGATCATGTCCGGAAGGCAGAGAGGGATCTTCTGGCTTCATTTGCATGTAAAGTGGAGCGCACGCGGCACTCTACCGGGGCACCGAGGTGCCTCCAGACAGCCAGACTGCACCAGCCAGCACCACCTCCCTCCCTCCCTCAGCCCCCTAACCTGCTGGGGCGGGACCTGACAGTGCAGTGTGCAACAGCTTGAGGTCCTGTCAATCTCGTACCCCCTCCTTGCAGGGGTCAGGTGTCTGAGAGGCAGCGCCGAGGCAAGGACGAACACGAGCAACAACGTCTCCTCTTTAAGCCAGACAGACAGGAGAGGCCAACAGCAAAGACTAGAGAGACGGTATGTGTCTGTGTGTGTGTGTGTGTGTGTGTGTGTGTGTGTGTGTGTGTGGTGTGTGTGTGTGGGGGGGGGGGGTAGAGTAACAAACAGCGGAAGCGTAACAATACTGGTGCTGTGCAAACCCCTCCAGCAGACACAGACTAAAGTTGAGGTAGTGCAAACAAATAAACAAGTTAGTGGGAAAAGAGACGGGTGCAGATAAACCTGCAGGAGAGAGTGGCACTTTGTAGAAAAAGTCGATGCTGATGGAGGTGATGGGGGTTTGGGGAGAGCGCTGAGACCATCTTATCAGAGTTAATAAAAGCAAGAGGGGTGGGGTGTCACCGGCTGACCCGCCATCTCCCTCCTCATCAGCGCGGGCCTCTCCAGTGTCGCGGCGAGCGGAGGCTGGAAGGAGGCGAGCGGCTTCGCTCCGAGATCGTGTTTAGATAATGGCCATCTCCAATCATAGATAATCTGGGACCCATCTTTTTTTCTTCGCAGACAGCGCGGCGGACAAGGTCAGAGGGGCGCGGCGGTGGCGAAGGAGGGAGAGGAGGAGATAGTGGAGGGACGGGGGCGGCTCCAGAGATGATTTACTGCAGAGATTCGCTCAGCTGCTTCCATCACCCTCCGTTAACTTTCTCATCCTGCCCCCCCCCTCTCTCTCTCCATCAGCTTCCCTCTCTTGGCCTCACTCACTCTGCGTCCGCTCTCTCCACCATCTCTCCCTTTCTCTCTCTATCATTCGCTTCATCTCACCCTCTTCTTGCAAAGGATGAGAACTGGGTGAGGGAGAGAGAGCTACAAGAGAGACAGACAGAGAGAAACTGAGAGAGCCAGAGAGAGAGAGAGAGGGACCCCCCCCCCCCCCCACACACACACACTGCCCCGTTTGGATTGAGGCAAATTGCTTGGGTTTGGAGTGTAGATATGAGGCACTCTCCATTCAAGCGAGGTCCACATCAAGTGAAGTGAGCGAAGCGGAGCAGTGGGCCGCGCGCTCCTATTGTCTCTCCATTTCTCCCAATTGGGAATCATGGCTCGTCGCTGCATGGGATTGGGTGTGTGTGTGTGTGTGTGTGTGTGGGAGGGGGGGGGGGGGGGTCGTAGTGAGTTGGGTGGTGGTGTTGAGCATCTGATAAATGTGAAATTTGAGGGCGAAGAGGAGGAGGAGGAGGAGGAGGAGGAGAAGGAGGTCGGGGGTGGCTGGCTGACTCACAGTACAGAAATAGATTTAAAGGCCAAGAAGCGCTCTCTCTCTCTCTCTCTCTCTCCCTCTCTCTCTCTCATCGTCCATTCTCTGTGATAATCCGAGAAGGCTAGTGGGGAGGAGGGGCAGGTTGGGGGGGGTATATAAAGTAAGACATGAGTCATTCTAATAGACAGCCAGAGAATTATCTCTGTGATCCAATATAGCGCTATAGCGGCTATAGGATTATGTCCCCGGCCGTCTCTCCCCCCCCCCCCCCCATACCACTACCACCAGCATGGTAATTTCCTGAGCTTCGGGTTTTGCTACTAACTGCTCCTGACACCCCTGTCCCCCTGGAGAGAGAGAGGGGAGACATCTCTTGGGGGGGGGGGGGGTAGGGGGGGTATGGAGAGGTGTGTGGGAGGGGGGGGGGATGCTTAACCCGGGGCCTCTATACCCGGCTAATGGCTTCTAATGCCTGCGGAGGCACCTAATCGAGACCCCTGTCGCAACTTCCCCTGACAGATAATTGCCGATGTCTCGGACGTGATAATGTGACTCCATTCCGGAGGTGCCAAATGTCCCCCCGCCGGTGCCGCATTGCAGCAGCCGTTGTGGAGTTCCAGCTACAGGCAGGCAGGCAGGGCCCCGCTGGGAACCACGTACCTGCTTGGCCCCTGGCCCTCTCCTCCACTCCCTCTGGAGATGGATCCCTCCCCACGCACTGCCTCCTCCTCCTCCTACTCCAGTCAGACCTAGCCAGGGCTGTCTGTTTCCCTTTAACACAAGCCCGTCATAGTAAATCTCATTTCATTGTCAAGCCATGGCTGTGGTTTACTTCCCTGCCCTGTCTGCTGACTTCCTGTTGCCATTAACGCTCAATATCTCTGTTGGGGCTTGTCCAGTCTGGTCTTATTTCATTGTGGCGCAGCGTCCTGCCGTGTCCTCCCCTATAGGAAGTAACTCTGGCAGATTCCGCGGGGGCCCAAGCAGTAGACGAAAAAAAAAAAAAAAAAAAAAGAAAAACAGTCCTCTGTATTTCATTCACACCGTCTGTTCCTGTCCCTTTCACAGCTTCCCCACCTCTAAAAGAAAGAAAGAGTAGTAATTGATATCGGGGCCCATCCATCCTGGACTCTTAAGCCCCGGGATCCAATTTATCTCTGCGAGAAAATGCAGACTGGCTCACGCCCAGGCCTTGTCGGTCAGACGTTGCCCGTTTTCCAATGGCCGTTAATTAAAGTGACACCATGGCAGAAAATAAAATCTAAATTTGCGTGTATAGTGTATGTGTAGGTCTGTGTGCACGCTCATGCATATGTGCATGTGTGTGAGAGAGAGAGAATGTGTGTGTCTGCGAGAGCAGTGAGAATTGCTGTCTCATTCACACTTTGACCAGCGTAAATCAGCCTAAGCAGCCCGGGCCTTAACTGAGACCGCGGCCGATGTAAATCACCCCTGCTGAAATACAGCCACCATGTAGACACAGACTGAGTCCAATTAGATCTTATTCTGCCCATGTAAATCTCTAACTGGCTTAATCTGCATTAGCCCCAATGATGTTAGTCACAAATGGCTTTGGAATGATCTAGTCAATCACGCTGTCATTCAGACTATACAGCCTGGGGGGGGTGCTCAACAAGTGCAGCAAGCACAGTATACGGGTGATGCTTGGGTCAACTATGTTGTTAGCCACTTTAACCACATGTTATTATCCCTATTCTGGTCGGTGATAAACCGTTTCACTGGTTTATCATACTGTACAAATGGACCCTTCATTTGTGGTATACATTTGGTTCCATTTGCACACACTTTATTAGTTATGAGTTATACAGACATGTTAGGGTCCATTTGGAACCCCGAACCACTACGGAATCAAACTGTTAATAGGGAATCGTTAAAGATGGAGTGCCACAATTTTTGTATTTTTCATGTGTCTATGAGGTGACAGTACATCATTAGACACCCTAGTCATTTGTATGTGCAATGATATATTCCCATTCTATTTAGGGTATCTTCCTGGAGGCTGAACCCTTGACAGTCAAACGTGCCAATGAAAAAAACAGTAATATAGTGACATCACATTATCAGCCCCTCCCCTAACCCCTCCCCCTTTATCATACAACTACACAGCTGTGGTGCGGCTTCAGTTCAGGTGGATCACCACCCAGCTTAAGATCGGGGGGTACTTTCGCTGTTTGTGTAGAGGTGAAATAGAGGGGATCCAGGTCAACAAGGTATAGTAGGGTTTACAGTAAATGATTAAACCGTATATAACCCTGTATATACATTGCGGTACAACAAATAGCTAAAATAGCCAATCTACAAGCTCACTGCAATACTCCACATTGTGATGCTTTTAGATGTCTATTGTCATTATGTGAAAATATGAGAACATGTCAAATATCAAAACCAACGGGTGGTGGGTGCAGTCAAAGCTAAACCACTAAGTCTAATATGTGGCTAATTCGGTCCGGACTATTTCTATGTATTTGATGTATTACCTTACTGTAAATCACTATGGATTAAATGCCTACATTTTAAATACATCAAAGCCTCCCACCCGCTCAGTCCATCTCGTGACGAAAAAAACGGGCGCCCTTTCTCGACCTTACAGGTTTCTGACTTGTACAGCAACATTAATTGTAAAACAAAGTAAAATATCTATACCTCAGGTCTAAATGGTTCGAATACGTTTTTGAATGTGTGGTATAGGCCTGTATATATAGGAACTTGTAGGGACTTTTCATCTATGATATTTAAAACATTCATGTAGGCCTACAGTACTATACATTTTATTTAGCTAGTAGAATTGTTTTGCTGCTGCAGTTTATTTGCTCCTAATTTGCTGAGTACCGGTAGTCATTTACAGATTAAACAAATAGGCCTAGTGGTTTCAATTTGCATGTGATTTGCTTAAATTCCTTGAACAAAAACACTATTGGTCCATGAACCCCATTTCAAAAGCTGCCTGAAACTATTAAGTATTTCATGTATTTTGTGTGCGTGTGTGTGTGTATGTGTGTGTGTGTGTGTGTGTGTGTGTGTGTGTGTGTGTGTGTGTGACTATGCGTGCATGCGTGGCTGCGTGTGTGCGTGCGTGTACATGCATGTGTGTGTGCGCGACTGTGCGCGAGTGTGTGTGTAATCATTTAGTTCATGTGTGTTTTTTCGTATGTCTGTCTAATGTACTGTTCCTCTCCCCTCTCTCTCTCTCTCTCTCTCTCTCTCTCTCCTCCTACTCTTGTTCCATTCGTCCTCTTTGGCTCCATCTGTTGCTGTATTCCTGGCATTTCTCTCTATCTATCTGTCTGTCTGTCTGTCTGTCTGTCTGTCTGTCTGTCTGTCTGATATATCTTTGAACCAGTCTCAGTGACCGGCCTTGTGCTGTCACAGATGGAGAGTCAATAGAAATAAGTGACCTATATTAAACCTACTCTACTGTCTCTCTGTGATTTTACTCACACACACACACACACACACACACACACACACACACACACACACACACACACACACACACACACACACACACACACACACACACACACACACACACACACACACACACACACACACACACACACACACACACGCGCGCGCAATACTGTACGTTTGAAATGCTAAGTATGCTAAGGGAATGGGTGAACGCATGAATGTGTGTGTGTGTGTGTGTGTGTGTGTGTGTGTGTGGGTGAGTGCGTGCGTGTTTGTGTGTGAGGGGGACCAGGAGAAGGTTAATTACCTCCTCGTCCTTCGCTGTCGGCTGGCTTCACCTGGATGGGCCGGTTCATCTGAAGAGAGAGAGAGAGAGACAGAGAGGAAATCCCAGGTTAGCACGGACAGAAAGGGACTATCACAGTCAGGACAGGGTTGAGGCGATTGTGTGTGTGTGTGTGTGTGTGTGTGTGTGTGTGCGTGCGAGCGCGTGGGGGGGGTGGACACCTCCTGTGGAGTTCACATGCTCAGTTCGCCCCAGTCTGCCTGCAAAATAAACAACAACAACAGAAAGACAACACTAGCGAGATCCCGGCAAAGAGATAAATCTGTACGACGCCAGTAACAGCGCATTTAATTAATCCGGCAGTGGCACCGCCTTCGGAGGCGCTCTGAAATCCCCTCACAGTTCAGCAGAATTAGCACTTTCCAATGACGGAGCCACACTGGGGTGTCAGATGGCAACGGAGAGATTAATGCCATTACATCAGCCACTCCCCACCCCCGTGGGGAGAGGTCCACCCTGGCCAGACCCTCTCTCTCTCTCTCTCTCTCTCTCTCTGCAGGCTCCTGGCTCCCAGGCTTCTGGGCTCCAGACTCCCGGCCCCCTATAGCTGTCACCAGCACTATGTCCTGCCTCATCCCTGACCCCGTTGCACTCTCCCCTCTTTATCTGTCTCGGTTCCCACTTGCCTCCACCCCGTTCTGTTCCTCTCCTCTCCGCACCTCCACCCCCCCCCCCCTCCCCCATTACCCAAGAAACCCTCTTTTAGAGTCGTGACCAATATGCCGGCCAAGACATCCCTCCCCTCCCCTCCCCCTACCTGCCCAGCCCAGCCCAGCCCAGCCCAGCCCAGCCCAGCCCAGCCCAGCCCAGCCCAGGCCCTCCCTCCGGTCTGCGCGGCTATTGAAAGCCACAGAGAGAAGTGTGAGCTATGAAAGCGGCGGGCGAAAGGTTAACAGTAGCCGATCGATAAACAACCTCTAGACATCCATTTCAGACTGAAGTGAAAGCAAAGCATCAGTCCTCAATCCTTTTTAGAAACTGTCATGAAAAAAAAGGAAGACTCTCTCTTGGCCACAAACAATTTTTCTGCCAAAACGGCCATAGCCATAGCCGCCCAAATGTGCCCAAATGTGATGAGTTCGGCACATTTCGGCAAGTCTTTAATGTTTTTCGTGCAAAACTAATGCTTGGAATGGATTCAGAATCATGAAAACTCCCAGTTTGACTCATTACATGCTTCTTAAAGCACAATTCAAATTAGATTATTTTTGATTCATAGGGTTTTTTTGTTTTTTTTAAGATATGTTTTTGCGGCTTACGCCTTTTATTGTTTTTTTTTTAAGGGACAGACAGTAGGCTGACAGGAAACGGGAGAGAGATGGGGGAAGACATGCAGTAAAGGCAGTGTCGGGCTCGGGAGTCGAACCCGCGGCACACTGCGACTGGATTACCAGTCGGGTGCCCAGACGGTTACACCACCGCCTGGGCTGATTCATAGGGTTTTAATGGTACTACAACTTTCAACCCTTGATTTTACCATGATCCACAATTTATATAATACTTAGATTTTTTATATGTTATTTGGATGACCTTAAGGATCATAAAAAACGATTACTATATTGCAATTTATTTTGGGTCAGGCCCTTTTTTTTAGCTTAGATTGACTGGCCTATTTAGACTTACAGCCGGCTAGACTGTAAGCCGTGTGTCATTCGCCTGCTCTCTGTCTGCCACTCCTGTATCTCTCCCACTGCCACTGTCCAAGTAAAGAAATGCCAAAAACAAAACAATCTATAATGACATGCCCAGAATAGAGACAGCAGGTTGAAATGGGTTAACGTAAATATTCCACACAACACTGTATCTTATTCTTGTCGTCGGAAAAACAGAAACAATGTTTCCCCTCTGTGAAAAGTGCTATAGGTTGCCCACGCATGTTGCACTGGCATCATTGTCTCTCACTACCCTTTCACTATCACCTTCGGCGGGCAATGGAGAAGATATCTCTCTGTCCAACTAGGCCACGAGGACAACAGCAATGTGTGAGCGGGCGGGTGGATGGCACAGAGCGCTGCCTACTCGGATCAGTCAAACCAGGGGCCACTTGACAGCAGTTGACAGGAGCACGGACAGTGGCCAAATATGGATGTGGGACCGTGGTGGGCGTGTAGGGACAATGTGTATACTCTGTGACACCTCCCCGGGATGCAATGTACACAAGTGGCAATATGCTGTGACATCGGATCAAAGCTTGAAAGGAGAGGCACACAAACACACAGAGGCAGGCAGGCTCGTCTACGCACGCGCGCACACACACACACACACACACACACACACACACACACACACACAGTAAACAGACACAGAGATATACTGACACACAGATACAAATAATAATCTACATACGTGTACACACACACACACACACACACACACACACACACACACACACACACACACACAGAGAGAGAGAGAGATCGTAAGATATTAACGCTAACTGACATGTAAACACTTTGTGGGAATGAAGTAAATATACATCATCTATTGTTGCCTCGCCCCGAGGCTCTTGTCAGAGATAGCATATGACTTTGGCAACGTGCTAACACACAGAGAAGAAACGCCAAGACCATTTCCACTCCACTCTGTGCATGAGGGTCACAGGTTCAATCTGCGCAGCCAGCCCAGTGTGTGCTGTGCTGTGCTGTGCGTGCTCTGACAAAGTGTCCTTGAGTCAGACACCTGCGCCACACTGGCCCATCGCAAGTTGCTCTGGATACGGCTGTCACCAACGGCTAGAATGCAAGGTTCAGTCTACGTCTTTGCTTTTGATATCCTCTGGTAATTTTTTTCCTTTTCTTTTTTTATGGTGGGTGGGGATATTTTTAAATACATGCATTTCGGGAAACTGCCAGATATGTTTTCATAATATCAAAATAAATGAAGACAAGATTAGTCAAAATGAGTCCGAACGTAGATCAGCAATTTCCCAGTTTCCCATTTTTTTCTTACAAAACAAACACATTTTTAAACTGTTTTGATTTTGCTTCCACAATCTGACACCGTTTCCAACTGGGCCAAATGAAGCAAAGATTACTAATTGTTATTTTACGACAGCAGGAAGATGAAGATAAAGGCAGAGGAAGACCATGGTTCTTCTCCGGGGAAAGTGGAAGTCCAGATGTTAGGGCTATACAGCTATTATCTAATTGGTGGCGGACAGAGAGAGGAGCTGTCTGTATGGATTGTTACGGTTTGTTGTTACTATGATTAACACTAGCTGTTTTAAATATTGTTGCCTTTGATTTCATGATCCGACTTATGTGCTGCCGATAACAAATGTGCAACCATATCATTGTGTGAAAATGTACCGTGATTGTGTTTACATTGTTTCCCAGGGACTGCAGAATACAGATGTAAACTAGCTTAGAGCTATTCCTGATGCAATATTTATTGTGCATTATACAGTAGGCCTACCTGTCAAATGAACAAATCAACAAAGTAGACATTGGAGCTTGTTGTTTCTAGTGACAGCTGGAGTTAATATTCAACAATACAGCAATCCCACAAGGTATCACCTGCATGCATGCATGCATGCATACGTACGTGCGTGTGTATGTGTGCGTGTGCGTTATACAGAAGGGTAATAAGACGGGTTGGAGCCCTATAGCCTCACTGAAGGCAGTTAAGGTCGCCTGAGGTCCCCTGGTCCCAATGCAGTGATCAGTCAGTCTGCAGGTCTTAAATGGCAACGATTGGGCAGGAGGACGCTCCATCAGTAGCTTCTGAGTGGCCGCAGCAACAGGAGTCATTATCCGGGCCCAGACTGTAACAGCAACAGGAGTCATTATCCGGGCCCAGACTGTAACAGCAACAGGAGTCATTAGCCGGGCCCAGACTGTAACAGCAACAGGAGTCATTAGCCGGGCCCAGACTGTAACAGCAACAGGAGTCAATAGCCGGGGCCCAGACTGTAACAGCAACAGGAGTCATTAGCCGGGCCCAGACTGTAACAGCAACAGGAGTCAATAGCCGGGGCCCAGACTGTAACCGCGTGGTGGAGGTCAGAAAAGCAGGCAGGCTGGTAGCCAAAACAATTGGCACTGCTTTCTTCCTCCAGATCCTCCTCCTGTCCTGTTTGGTCCTTACACTGCTTTCTTCCTCCAAATCCTCCTCCTGTCCTGTTTGTTCCTGTCATTGGACCAGTGAGATTGTCCTGTTTGTTCCTTACATTGGACCAGTGAGATTGTCCTGTTTGTTCCTTACATTGGACCAGTGAGATTGTCCTGTTTGTTCCTGTCATTGGACCAGTGAGATTGTCCTGTTTGTTCCTGTCATTGGACCAGTGAGATTGTCCTGTTTGTTCCTTACATTGGACCAGTGAGATTGGCGCCACGGGTGGAAGAAGCACTCCGAATTTGGACTTGAGTAAAAGTATAGCAATACCACAGTGTAAAAATATTGTACTTACTGTACAGTAGGTCAAAGTACAAAGGTATTGGCATTAAAATATAAGCCAAACTATAAAGCAATAGCACTATTCAGAATGCAAGCTGGCAGTTTTTGGGTTATACGTCACACACTGTTGCAACACTGTGTATTATAGCTCGTCTGATACCTTGAGACTGAGAGCAACTGCAGTGTACTGCATGTATGTAGCCAATACACAATGACGATTGCGAATCTATTGACAACAACAACAGTGTATGGTAGTAAATATGCTATATTGTAAGTATCGCCTTATTTTTGTTTTTGTGTAAGCTAGAAATACACTATACTCAATGATAAGGCATACGTATCTTCACATTAGGAGAACAATAAATAGTCAACACGTCTGCTAGTCTAAAACTGTGTAACTAGTTTTAACATGCATGTAGTTAAAAAATGCCATACCTCACTAATGTGTATATTTTGATATCCTCCTAGAAAAAAACACCATGTGGAGTCATCAACACCGCTACACACAATATACATCGCAACATTCTCAAGCCCTTACTAGATATTCAGGTTTTTAGCAGTATGTGTGTGTGTGTGTGTGTGTGTGTGTGTGTGTGTGTGTGTGTGTGTGTGTGTGTGTGTGTGTGTGTGTGTGTGTGTGTGTGTGTGTGTGTGTGTGTGTGTGTGTGTGTGTGTGTGTCTCCCTACAGAAGTAAGAGACCTCCAACTATATTTGACCTTCAAATGCAACCTCAAGAGGTGGCTTAAAGCGAATCAAATTTGCAATCATGAGTAATCAACAGCTCCATTTGTCACTGGTGTCACTTCTCACATTTCACTGTAATTGTTCTGTCCCCTGCACTGCATGTGTACTTGTTTTCGTATTGGCTATATGTTTGTATATGGATAGTGTTATTACCACTTTTAAGAGCATGCTCAGGGACTACAGATGGAAATGAGCTTCTGGCTAACTCTGGCCCACTTACATGGATTTGAAAAATGACACGTTGATTAATGTGCATTGTACCTGTTAAATAAATAAATAACGGTTACGGTTTTGGACATGTTTCCGTCTGACTGCAACCACATGATGTAACCAAGCGCTATGGTGACTCAGGCATTTTCAAATCACGACTCAGAACACCATTTCACTACGCACACAGATGAAAGTGACTCGGCACACCATTTCACTACGCACACAGATGAAAGTGACTCAGAACACCATTTCACTACGCACACAGATGAAAGTGACTCGGCACACCATTCGCACACAGATGAAAGTGACTCGGCACACCATACGCACACAGATGAAAGTGACTCGGCACACCATTTCACTATATATATATATAATATACGCACACAGATGAAAGTGTCTATCTCTGCATGCACACTCGCTGCGCACAACTCACAATTCACTTTAGCCTTCATCCCCTCTCATCCCCTCTCTCTCCGCACACAGGATCCGAGTGCAAGGTAGACATGATATAGAATCACTCATACGTGGCACACACACACACACACACACACACACACAGGCACGCGGACAGGCACGCGCAAAAGAGTCTTGGGGCTCAATAACAGCAGGTGGCTTAGGTGACATTTTAATCCCTTATTACTGAGTGCAGGATTAGCCGGCAGATCAAGGCAGAGTTAATTATACGAATTCATCAGAGGTTGGGTGAGGAGGCAGGCTGCTCTGCCCCTGGGGCCAGGACCCACACGCACTCACGCACGCACGCAGTGCACGCACGCACACAGATGAGGGAAGACAAGTGTCATTCTGTCTATCTAAAGAAGCCAGGGCGTCCCGGCGCAGTAGCGCTGGTGGTAGAGGTAAGATAACACGGTACAGTAGAAGGGCCTCCAGAGACCCTGGAAGATAAATGACACATGCTCCTCCAGCCATCGGCCTGCCTGCACCAAATGAACTGCACACACACCAGGGGAACACTACGGGCGCTTTCATCCCATGATGCACGTGAGGCCGCTGAAGCTATAGCTGGAAAAGAGTTCACCCCACACACACACACACCTGCGTCCGCACGCACACGCACACACACCCCTCTCCTTCCCTTGCTTTATCTTTGTCTCTCCCTGCCCCCTTGGCCTCCAAAACCAATATGCTTCCCACCACAGCCCCTTAATGGGTTGATCAATGCTGACAAATAGGCAGCTCATGCTGTCTTGCCCGGGAACTCACAGCTCTGTGCCTCTGTGCTGCTGCACCGGAGAGGCCATCTCTCTCTCTCTCTCTCTCTCTCTCTCTCCTCTATTTTGCTCTTTCTCCCTTGTGTGACTCTACCTCACTCTATCCCTTACCCCCAAACCACACTACCCTCTCTCTCTCTCTCTCTCTCTCTCTCTCTCCTTTCCTGCTTCATGATCATGCTTTCACTCTTCTGCGGTCTGTTTTCCTCCTCCCTCATGCTCTATTTTCCTTTGGTCTACAGTATGCCCCCCCCCCCCTTCTTCTGTTTTTTAATCTCCGGGTGCTGATCTATATTTTTCATTCTGTTATGATGAATCAAACTTAGCCAGAGTCAGGGTGGACTGGAAAACCAACAGTGTGGAAGAGAGAAGCCCGTTTACATTTTTACAGCAACAGTCGGTGCAAGTGCATGTGTGTTTGTGTGTCTGTGCGCGTGTGTCCGTCCATGTGTGTGTGTGTGTGTGTGTGTGTGTGTGTGTGTGACTGTGTGTGTGTGTGTGTGTGTGTGTGTGTGTGTGTGTGTGTGCCCGTGTCCGTGTGTGCGTGTCCGTGTGTGCATGTGTGTGTGTGCGTTTGCGTTTGTGTGTGTGTGTGTGTGTGTGTGTGTGTGTGTGTGTGAGTGATTGATGGCAGCGCATGGCCGAGAGGGACGAGGACAGCGCTGGCCCTGAAACAGCGTGTGATGTGAATGCCACCGGCCCGCCAAGCCAGGCTGGACTCTGGAGTCACACACTGTCTGTACTGAAGGTCCACTCTAAACACATGAAGAATTATCCTGCCTGCATGTGGAGCCAGGACCAGTACAAGGCCTTCACTTTCACACTCGTAACCCAACCACATGAACCCTGTGGCTCTCAACCTATTTCATGTCAAGGAGCCCTAAATTTATATGTATTTGGCTGCGGACCCCCATCTGAAACGTTAAGACTATACGAGAGGTTCAGAGTAGACCCTTTATCCATATATGGAGATCTCTGTATCTGTCAGTCCTTGTCCCTTTTATTCCCATGTATGGAGATCTCTGTATCTGTGACCTGTCAGTCCTATAGTCCCTTTAATGAGGGAGCAGAAGCCTGAAGCCATGACGACACATTGCGGTTATAGACAACAACACTTGATCCATACGTCAAGGTCCGCATGACGGCCAGCCAGCCCGCTGATTCTCCCGCAAGCCAATTTTAACATAATAATGTCCCAAATATTTTCAAAAATAACAGCTCTGAAAAGCTTGTAGATCTGATGTTTTCTAATAGCCAGACATATAAATGGATAAAGTAGTTAAAATGATTGTGATGCTATGTCAACTACTATTGCTGGGGACCCCCTGGAACATCCCCAAGGACCCTCTGTCGGGTGGAAACCTCATACTGTATGTCCAAAACTGTTACGTACTTTCAAAAGAATCAAAAGTAGCAGATCTACAAGCTGAAAACGCGATCTTCTATACCTTTGATGTTTTTGTGTGACGCCGTCGTATGATCATGTCACAAGTGGGGCATTCATTTAGGAAAGTAAAATATAGAGATAAGAGGTTTCTGCCCGAAAGCGATGATAGCGTCGGGTTTAAGTGGTTAAATTAAACTGCTTTAGAGCCTTGCTCTCATTAGTAGCGGTTGCTTATAATGTCAACCACCTTCACATTGTTACACCAACGTACTCATTTTAAGTTGAGTGTCGACTAAAATGAGGAAAGGCACAAAAAAAGCATCCACAAGGGATGAATTAACAAGGCCCGCTATGAAATGTCTTTGATATAAGATCTTCAATAAGCCGCCCTCGCATAATGAAACATTATGAACCTATATAACTTTAAGGCACTTTGGTAGAACTTCATTATTTTTACTGTTACTCATTACGTTTCATTTTGGCCGTATTGCAAAAAAAAGAAAAAAGAAAAAGAAAAGAGAGAAAAGGGTCTATGATATCACCATTTTCCTGCCAGATCTTGAGACACTTTTAGCTTTCCTTTATGTTCCGCACCTCGTAAATCGCATTGTGTAGGACTTCATTTTAATATTCCATACATCATAAGTTGCTCTGCGTGATAAGAGCAATGCCTATTAGTGAGAAAAGCTGATCATGGAGCTCACAACACGTCACAAACAATGCAACAATTGTTTTCTCAAGTGTTCCCTGAGGGGTTCCAAAATGGGACTTTACAGGTCTACAACTCTGAGAGTTATGGGTTCAAAGGTTTTAGAAATACTGCTAATAGTGTAACCTTTTTTTTAAATTCACGACTATTTGCCTTGCCAAGTCTGACATCATAAACGATTTTCTTCTTTTGACATTAAAAGCCTTTTAATGTGCCTCTCGCACACAGCAAACCATAATTCCACACTTTTATTTTTTTCATATCTGCCGTCCTATTTCTCATCTCATTGGCTTTCATGGCGGCACACACATCACGGATCCATCCGTCAGCCCCGTCCCTCCTGATAACCCTCGGTGTTGTTTGATGCGTGTGATTCTGCTGTCATTCTCTGTCTCCCCCATCAGAGGAGCAGTGAGTGGAGCTGTTGATGCCATTTACTGAAAATTAAACCCAATTAAACAGATTTTCTTTCACAGCCAGCAGAGACAGACAGAGACTCTCTCTCTGTCAGAGAGAAAGAGAGAGAGAGAGAGAGAGAGAGAGAGAGATGCCTAATTTATGCACCATCATACGATGATGCTGCGAGCCTAAAATAGCAGATTTATAGGATCACAAAACATCACATTCGCACATGTTACAAGCTTGTAAACGTGGATATGTTCGGGCGGATGACAGACACCGTCATATGTCAAAGTATAATTCCAGTTTGGATTGTGTAGGAGTGTGTATCCAAAATAACTACCCAGAGGGAAATAAAAACACAAAGGACACAAATTAAAGGCAAATGTAATTGAATGTAAATAGCGTAAATCTTACAGTATACATTAAAGTGTAGGCACCATGTTATTTATTTGCTAAACTATTGACACACGTCTCTCAAAAAGACGGTGGGGGACGGGACATTTGAGCATTATCAACTCAAATGATCGACCACTGCCCTTTTGGAGAAATAACTTGGGGTTGCCTGGATGACCCGCTATGGGACAAGGATGGGCAGAGAGGCCAGAGTGCATCCGAATGCAGCAAAGCAAAGATAACGAAGATTAGTCAAGAGAAGAAAGCTGCTATCGAAGACCACCAGCAGGGCCACCGATTGGTGTAACTATCCAGACTCCACAACCAGCGAGACGTTTTTTACGGGAAAGCAGCAAACTTGTAGTTGTTGCCAACTAATTGTCTAATGGCAACGCTATAAAAGAGGAGGAAAAACGCAGGAGAAATGCTGGCGCATGGTGAAGCCTGATCTCCTGATCTGAGTGCATCGGTTTGATAATATTCTACCCAGTGTTCATTTTACATGTCAATATTAGGCTACTGTAGGTGCATATTCCAGTCCGGAATGTGACTGGCAATGGATAAAGTTCATGGTGACATTAACATTTGACAAAACAAAACAAACGATAGGTTTTGCATATTACAGTTGAATGAGATGTATAAACCCAATCAATTTGTTTTTACTGCGCAGCGGTGTCGCGTAAGCAGTTCTCTCACAGGTCACAGACACATTATTCACGTCTGCATGATTGAGTACATAGATATTATTTTGTTATACGGTAACTATAAAAACAGCAGCTTAATCTGTAATAAAGTAGAAGCTCAGCGCTAATGTAATGAGGTGTAATTATCAGCATGGATGCATGAATCTGCAAACATGCATTTAACGTTATTCACATTGAAATATAGCCAATTCATTTATTCTTTGTCCAGTAAAATATAATCATGTCGGCCAAGGTGGCCGGCCCAAACAATGAGCGGAAACTCTGATTATTATTTTTTAATCAATAGCATGCTGATTTATGCACACTCGAAATTACTCACAGACATCCTGTTTCATTTGTCTCGAAAACCTCAGACAAAGTGCTTGGTTTAAATGTTTTTTATTCTAATTATTATCAACTTTTCCTAACACATACGCTTCCTGTCTCATATTAATCTATTTTATTGTCCCAGCAGCACCCACCACCAATGCTAACGTAGGGGGGGGGACCTCCATAAACCGTACACCGAGTCTCCTCGCTTGTCTACCCACAGATAACTAATCTTCGGCTCGCTGTAACAGCCTGGAGTTAAGACACGCCTCTCGCCACTGCAGTGTAGACCACCGATGCTAGCTCTGTTTCACAATGAATAATGCAAAAAAAACGGTCTGGTCATAATAAAACACAACGTGTGATAGCTGAAATGTCGCCAGTCATGGTCGCTAACAAAGTTATGAATTTACTCCCTTAGAGTGTTTAATAACGTAATTCCCACAGCCACTTTTCAATGTGTTTCTATGGGGAGCCGACTAGAGATTCCCACAGTGACACGCTGTTATGAACTTATGACTCGTCAATTTCCGAGGTGAATGGGTGGTGCTTCGGGAGTTGGGACCTCCTTCCCAAAGTAGACGCATTGATTTGAGACTATAGTTGCATAGGCAAAGGTTTTCACATTTATTACACAATTAAATTGGTAGTGCCAACATTTTTACTAACACGTGTTAACACGTAACACATTAACACGCGACATATTTAACACTTACAGACTGGATCACTTGGTGTCACATTATGAGCAGGGATCTCTTTACAAACAGATATTTAGCTTAACACGCCGGCAGGGGTCAAAATGGACCCTGAGCTTACACATCCATTTGTACACTCAGCGTAAAAATAAGCACTGAGGATTTTTTTTTACTATAGATTGGGGGGTCCCAGAGATTAAAAACATAAAAAGGTGACCAGATGGATATCAAAATAGCAGTCCTTGAAATAAATAAATAAAAAGATTGAGAATGGCTGTCTCACTACTCTCAGTGTCGGGACTGTTATAGTCTGAACCGGGACTCTTCAAAAGCAGCTCTCTGAGAGACATCTCCTCACTTGCTGTACTGCATGCACAGAAACAGCCCTGAATCTCTGGCTCCATCACCCATCGCTCACAGTCAGGCTGCGACGCTACTGTATATGCCTCTCATGTCTGCCTCTGTCCTCCAAGCACCACTCTCTCTCTCTGTAGCACCTCTCTCTCTCTCTCTCTCTCTCTCTCTCTCTCTCTCTCTCTCTCTCTCTCTCTCTCTCGTAAAATCACCAGACTTCAATTTAACTCTGAGAGTTATCCTGCAGTCTCTCTTTCTTCCTCCCTCCCTCCCTCCCCCTCTCTCTGTTTCTGTCTCTCCGAAAATCGGCCTCCCCACTGGGCCAGCGGAGTCACGAGAGGTCAGGCCTGTCGACGTGCCACGTGTCGGACGAGACTGCCAGTGTGTGTGTGTGTGTGTGTGTGGGTTCTGATTCGACATGAAAACAAAGGAGAGGGAGTGGTGAAGGAGAGGGAGTGAAAAAGGGGGCTGCTGACAGCTCCATGCTCTGCGATGGGGGGCAGGGGGAGACGAGGTGCGACCTATTTTTAGCTCCAAGCCTTGTGCTCCTATTTAAAGACGAGGAATTGTGCGTGCGTGCGTGCATGCGTGCGTGTGTGCGTGCGTGCGTGTGTGCGTGCGAGGGGGGGTTGGGGGTGGAGGGGGGGGGTTGGGGGTGGAGGGGGGGCAGGCGGTGGCTGTGTGTGTTCATGTTTTGTCTGTGTAAACTCCCGTCCCGTTTCCTCCATAATTACCTGGCAGTTGATTCCTCTCTCCCCCTGGGGGGAGGAGGGGGGGGAGGAGGGGGATTTTTTAGGGGGCTCCAGCTTTTCATTTATCTCTGCAATCCTTTGGCATCGGCTCCTCTTCTCTCCGCTGAGAGAGAGCTCTGAGGAACAGCTGCACCAATCTGTACCAAATCCCCCCCACCCAAAACCCACCCTATATACACTCACCCCCACCACGCTACAAACCTCCCCTCTCCCCTTCCCCATGCCACCACCCACCCCCACCTCTTGTCTGGCCAGGGCCGCAGTTCCACCTGTATTATGTATACTTCAGTTGATTCTGAAGCTTTTTTTATTATTTTTTCAAATAGATACGTATTGGGTCGCGGACCCCCATGCATCTGAAAAGGTAGGGACGTATCTGCCACGGGGGACACGGGTGACCTCTCCCACGTGGGCCGCAAACCATATGGGCTGTGAAAAATAATAATACATCTAAAAAAATAAAAGACTCAAATGATGGAGGCACTATAGGGCCACGGGGCTGCCCGCCGCCACTCTAGAAGCAGCCCATTTAAAGAGGGGGAAGAGGGGGGAGGGCTGTGTGATGGACCAATCACATCCCTCCCCTGTGTGTTTTCACAGCACACTGCAGGCTGTGTTTCATTCAAACTCAAATCTCCGTCTGAGAGACATGAGTTAAGACATAATAATGCCACTGAAGAAATCATAAGGGGGTGCTGAAAAGCAGAGGGAGAAAGAAATAAGAAAAAGTTGAAGTTGCCACATGTTTTATAAAATAATGTGTAACACCCCGGCCTGACCCTACACTGCTTCTACTTATATATACAAGCGGGTATTGTGATTTGTGAGTGCATTCTCCGGCAGCGGCAATGAGAGGAGAGGGCGGCACCTGCCGGGGATGGTGGGGTGATTATGTCACAAAAAAAAAAAAAAAGCGTTTAGCATGGACGAAAATAGAGCCCATGCACAAGATGCTACATTTGTATGCTGTATGCTTGTTGCAATGACTTCAATCTCTCTCCCTCTCTTCCTCTGTCTCTGTCTCTCCTTCTGTGTCTGTCTCAGTCTCTCTCCTCCCCCCTTCCCGGCCCGACACGGTCAAGGCACATATGGCCGCCCACACTATAAGAGACCGGGTCTTCCTGACATTTATTCCACATAGAAGAAGAAGAAGAGGGGAGTTTTGTTCTTGATAAAATTGAGTTGAATTGAATTGAATGATCTGTCTCTGTGGTGGGCCAGTGGTGCGGAGAGGGGAAAGGGAGAGGGGAGAGGTGTGGTTGAGGAGGAGGGAGGGAGGAGGGGGTTGGGGGTTATACCTGTGGTCCAAACATGCCTCAACGCACGACCGCAGACAGATCGACCAATAGGACACAGAGGAATAGATCAATCAAACAGAATATAGGGCGAATAGCTGGCCGGAAAATAAATAAAAATAAATGGCTGCGTTCCATTTATGTCCCGCCCTCTCCCTTCTCTAAATACAAGCTCACAACGTGATGCATTGTGCTCCTGTAGATCGGCTATTTTCAAAATAATTGATTTCAGATTGGGGGTGGGGGTGTGGGGGTCCACCGCCAAATACATAGCCTATCAATTTGGGAGTCCTTGACATGAAAAATAGTTGAGAACAACAGTTGTAGAGAACAACAGTTATAGAGGAGAGGAGAGGAGAGGAGAGGAGAGGAGAGGAGAGGAGAGGAGAGGAGAGGAGAGGAGAGGAGAGGAGAGGAGAGGAAAAAGGTACCCAATCTAAAGGACTTTCTGATGAAACACTGCAAAACGAACATGCTTGTTTTTATTACACAAACATTGAAGACGAAGGTGAGGGCGCAAATTCTGATTGGCCGGAATGAGATGATGTATGATGATGTACGATGATTAGAGCGCCCCACACAGAGCGCGCCACCTAATTCAACGAAGAAACAGGGGAGACCCCATGCGGTTACTGAACATAAATGATGACTATTGTAATAGAGTAAACTCCCTCTGTAACACTGAGGACTGTATTACAGCATAGAGTCCTATACAGTATTTATAGCCTTGACACGTTTATCCACGACGGAGGGAGGAGGGCTCAGTGTGTGTATGGGAACCCCTGCTGTGTGAGAACACAAACCCCAGTGTACTGCAGGGACACATCCAAGCTGTTCACAACACACACACACACACACACACACACACACACACACAGCAGACCTACAAGCTTACAAGGCGTTACATCCGCAGCGCCTTGTGAGCTTGTAGGTCTTAGAATATGGATGGAGCTTGACGACACACAAACAAATGTGTCCACAACAAGCAGCCAAGGTGAAGAGGAACTTCGGCACGCTGGCTGAGGGAGGACGTGAACAGGAAAGAGGGACGGGCGCAATAAGTTGGAGGTAATGACGCGCTGGGCCTCCGCATACGATTTATGAGGACGCGTCCTCCTCCCTGTTCCTCAAATACCTGGACTGATGCCTCCACACGTACACACGCGCACACACAGAGCACTGCTGATGAGTAGATTCACTGTGAGCAGGAAAGGACAGAGAGAGAGAGAGAGAGAGAGAGAGAGAGAGAGAGAGAGAGAGAGAGAGAGAGAGAGAGAGAGAGAGAGAGAGAGAGAGAGAGAGAGAGAGAGAGAGAGAGAGAGAGAGAGATAGAGATAGAGATAGAGATAGAGATAGAGATAGAGATAGAGATAGAGATAGAGAGATAGAGAGAGCGAGACTGTAGTGGGCAACAGCACAACAAGCAGCATACATACATGTACACCAGCATACGCATGGAAATACACACGCACACGCACGCACACTCACACACACAACCACGCACAAGCGAGGCGCGGAGGCTGTTGATGGTAATGGAAGGCAGGGGACATAAAAGCAGTCATCAAACAGACACTATCATGGCTGAATGCTCTCATAAATACAAGCTACGCAACAAACAGCAAGACAAGGGAGAACACATTGTTATAGTCAATGGATCTCCCATTACACACACACACACACACACACACACACAGCAACAGGCACATGCATGTGCAGACACAAACTCAGAAAAGCACATGCAGAGACATGCATGTCAACGTGCGCGCGTGTGCACGTAACAGAGAGAGAGAAAGAGAGGGGGAGCTGTTTGCAGAAAATGATCACATCAATCGAAGTGATAGATAAAAAGAGCGAAAGGAATTGATAAAGTGCCACAATTATTTGGAAGACGAATGGCTGAATTTGCTTTTGAAATTGGACCGCATCTCGGCCGCAATGGAACAGAACTCATCATCATCAATGAGCCTGTCGTTAGATTGCTTTCTGTCACCCGCCCCAATATCTGGGCCCGGACAATTGGATCCATCTGGCAAATGGCACCAAATAGACCCACTCACACAACATCAGAGGTGATGTATAGTGACCACGCGTAAAACATATCACATTGTAAATGCACAATACATCACCGAGCCTCGGCCCGCGACGCGAGGCACGCCGTCACATCGTGCCCCGATGGTTGTTGTTGTTCAATAGAAGCGATATTAAATATATTACAAGGGGACATACTGTATACTACAGGTAGTGTAAATGGGTCTAAAAGGCTGAGGTACACTTGGTTGCGCACCGCGCGGTGTCGCGGGCAAGAAATAGACCATCCATGAGCACGCCACACAACCGCAGTATAGATCTGGCGTAAGGAGGGGAAAACTATGCTGCAAGCTGCATTAACGGATCAGAAGAGGGGAAAAAGACGGCAATGCTTAAATGGCTCCAAATGAAGCCATTAATCAATATAATGTGTAGGCTATGTGTTGCGAATTGCGATGCATACCTGCGGTGGCTTTGAGCTCCACTTCAACCATACTGAGAAAGGCAGGGTTTTTTTCCCCAAGAAAATAAAAACTCACCCCAGTTTTCCCAGAATCCCAGCACATTTTTGTATTATTTAAAAGGATATTTGCAAAGTTGCAACTCATAAAACTTGCACTATCATAGCACATAATTTATTTAAGCCCATATATCCCATGGGTTTTGTGCGTGCGTGGCGTGCGTGCATGCTTTTGTCTATGTGCGTGCGCGAGCGTGCGCGTGTGTTGGTGTGTGTGTGTGTGTGTGTGTGTGTGCGCAGTGTGTGTGTGTGTGTGTGTGTGTGTGTGTGTGTGTGTGTGTGTGTGTGTGTTGTTATTCTCCTCGTAATGATGCATTGGTTAACACTGCATGAATATCTGAGCCACATAAAAATGGTAATGGACGAAACGAGGGGAGTGAGTGCGTGTGTATGGGGCCTGCGGGGGAGGGAGGGAATGTTGCTGAAGTGAGTCTAGCTGCTGTTTTTACACAGCGAGCAGAGAGGGAGAGTCTCTGAGTTTCACTGGACGAGCAGAGAGGGAGAGTGGAGTCTCTGAGTTTCAGAGAGGGAGAGTGGAGTCTCTGGGTTTCACTGCACACCACCAGAGATGGGATGGGATATTCATGGAGGGGGGGGGGGGGGTCTATAGAGCGCTGCAGTCTCTCCCCCTTTCAGAAAAACGAGTGGCCCAGGAAATCAAAACCCAATGCATTCTCCCATAGGCACTTAGGCATTTAATTTATTTAAAGACGGTTACGCCGCGGACAAAGCCAACTCGGATCGTGACAAATCATGACAATGAACACAATGTTTTGGGCCGATCAAATAATTTATAAGACGAAAAACAAAACAAATAGTGTTGTCTCCTGACTTTCTTTTCTTCTTTCTAATGATTTCCTGGGCC
Source organism: Protomyctophum bolini (assembly GCF_963924005.1). Lineage (NCBI taxonomy): Eukaryota > Metazoa > Chordata > Actinopteri > Myctophiformes > Myctophidae > Protomyctophum > Protomyctophum bolini. The sequence goes on along the minus strand of NC_137862.1, from coordinate 17,181,472 downwards.
ACTCGTTTTTCTGAACGGGGAGGGACTGCGGCGCTCTATAGTGTAGGCCACTGACTGAGTCTCTGATGACCCCCAAATTCATGTCTTTAGCTGCAGACCCCACCCAAAAGATTGAGTGTATGTAGATAACTGTTGAGGGAGAAGACTCCGTCTGAGTGAGGGAACAGGGCCAACCAAGCCCTGAAGGATTAAGTACAGTTTCTATTGAATTGAATGGTACTAAATGTCTAACACGGCCAAGCTAAATTTGTCCCGAGTGAGGGCAGTGATAAAAAAGGATGGAGAGGGCGATAACTGTTACCAGTCCTTGGGCTGATATGATGTTAGCTGACCAGCCGAGCTGGTCAAGCTTGTTAGCACATTAAGAGCAACTCATTAACTGCCATTTTCTCTACAACAGTCTGAACAAACTGTCAGCTATCTTTAGAATTTTGTACTAACCTTTCAAGACCAACATAACAATTCGCTCCATATGCACCAAACATCCCAAACATCCCAAAAGAAAGACAAGAGGGTCCACCCTCATCTGGGAAAAACATTAAGAGCAACTCATTAACTGCCATTTTCTCTACAACAGTCTGAACAAACTGTCAGCAATCTTTAGCATTTTGTACTAACCTTTCAAGACCAACAGAACATTTCACCACGATAATGCGTTCTTTAGTTTTTCTTTTTGGAAGTGAAATATAGCTTTACTTTTCCCCTACCAAAAACAATGTCTGGAAACTATCGTAAACCACTGAAAACACCACATGAAGAACGATGGCAGTGGATTGAAAATGATGAATATACGGTATTCAATGACTCAAGAAGCTTCCTTCAAGTCTTGTATGATACACAGTATACTGTACAGTGTACAGTATACACGCACTTACACATGAGCACACGCACATCACACATACAGTACACAGTTTTGAACCCATTTAGGCCTGACCTCAAAATTGCTATGAGCTTGTAGATCTGCTATTTTTCAATAGCTAAATTATAACAATGTTTAAAACACCAAAAGGGGGTTCCCGCCCAAAATGGGTTTAAGTGTTAATGCTGGTCACAAAGGTGTCACAGTATTGCACAGATGCAGTAAGTAAGTAATTAGCCTTCGGAGGGTATATGGTGTATGGTATGTGCACATACAGGTCAGGAGCCTATCTCCTGTGTCTGTAGTGAGGCAGCTTGATGTACAAGTACACCCCCTGGACATGACGCAAACCCCAGTCCAACCCTTGATGCTTATAGTGCCAAGCAGGGAGGCATTGGGTCCCATCATTTTTTATAGTCTTTGTTGTGACCCTGCAGGGGGGATTGAACCCCGACCTCCATGGTCTCAGGGTGGACACTCCAACCGCAGTGCCACTGAGCTGATATGCCACAGATGTACTGTGTATACTATACACGTAACTGCAGGCACACAACACAAGGCACTGTGGAGTTCTCCTCCAAGACCCCCCCCCCCCCCCCCCCTGACTCATCAGGAAACACAGGACACAGGACAATGTCTCAGATTGCTGAAGATGTTAGTCAAGTTAAAAATAAAAATAAACTTTGAAATAAACTTTTGATGTATTACATTTCTTAAGTCTACACATTTGTACTTCCTTACTGTCCTTCCGCACAACCTCACAGCAGAAGGATACTGCTGCGACTAAATGCTATTGGTAAATGTTATACCGGCAGTCTGTGGAACACGTCACACCAACATTTCACTGCTTGTAGGTGTATTAAATGAGTGACAAACAAACCCTAAGGAATCTTGAATCTTATCTGTGCATTCGCAATATAACCCTCTGTAACCAACATCGGGCCGCAGCTGCATTGGCAGTCCCTTGATTGGATAACCTCGGGGCAAAGACGAATGCTGATGATGTTGATGATGATGAGGTGATAATCTATACTGTATGTATTGTATTTTTGTACTCTAAACAGCTGTAGACGACGCCCAAGGTAAGAGTTAAATTAATGGGGGGTAGGCAAAGATCATAAAAAATGCCCATCAAATGAAATTGTATAATAATGAACTCAGAAGTGTGAATAGACGTGTGGGACCTCCGTGTAACAGAGGTTCATGGATGACAGCAAGAGATCTACTGTGACACCTCATCTGCACAGGCAAGGAGAGAGTGTTCTGACGGTGACATCGCACGAAGAACTGTCCTAATATGGAGTGTCGGCCATTGCTTTGCGACGTAGCGTGAACCAATCAAATAACCAATAAAGAGTCATTATATTTATCCATCTATGCACGTGTCTGTCATTCTGTATCGTTCCAACTCGGCTAGCCGAGTTCGCTGAGGGACGGTGGTGTTGCTGTTCCCCTCCAGTTCCACACCAGCGAGTATTTGCATTGTTTCATCTGACCGATGATCATCATCATCAAAAAATAACCGTCCACCGATACAATCCGTGATAGTTTTCTTGTTTGTTCGTAGTATGCAGAAGGAAAGGAGACATGAATCTGACCGACTTTAGATCTGTTACGATGGTGTCCATGTTCCGACAGACACTACACACAAGACGCCCTCCTCTCCCCTGAAACAAACAGGAGGGGAGGTGAGGAGGGAGAAACAGGAGGAGAGGTGGAGGCAAGCCGATGGGATGTTATGCAGTGTGATTCTGTTGACTTGTTTCTGTCACACATATACTGTAGAGTAGTGTACACAGCCGCACGCACGCACGCACGCACCCTCGTGCTGGGTCAGGGTCTAAGTGTACAGTGCGGCGTTACCTGCTGTGACAGCTAATTAAGCTTGACCACAGAACCGCACCTGTGTGGGTGCTGGGCGCAACAGGCCGAGGGGGGCACCCGCATGGTACGGGACGTGAGGGAGGTACTGGAGGATGGAGGTTGGGCCGTCATGGGGGGACCTACAGTGAGAGGCACACATGTGCATCCTCTGTAACCGTTGGGCTTCCCTCTATATCTCAGCATGAAATGCTCAAACCTGATGTCGCTGCCGTCGGGCAGAAAGCAATTAATACCCAACTTAACACATTGACCGCCATCTAGTGATGGCCCAGAGCGGCGCACTTGCCACACATAATAACTCAATGGTCCAGGCTCTTCGATTGAAAGCCGTTTTGGCCGGAAACCGAGAATCAGGAAGTTTAAAATGTTCCGCAATTGTCATTTAATCCACCAAAAACATACTTTTTGTAAGCTAGGATCATATCGTTTAGAGAAACGAGCCCCAAATCAAATTTGTTTTTGGTATAAAAAGAAGAATCCGAGATATTTACGTTCTAAGAATCTGCGTCCCCATATAGACAGCATAATACCAGAGGATTTTCTATTTCCGTCTTTTTCAGGTTTTTGTCACCGAATCTTATACAGGACGATTTTTTATTTTATTTTGAGGTCAGGCCTAAATGGGTTCAAAACTCTCCCCACCCCCCCCCCTCCCCTCTAATAACTGCATTGGTTCGTCTAAAATAGCCTGTATCTACAGCTTTGTAGACCGGCCCATAATAGGGACACTATAGGGTTCATTAATTATGTTCTCACTCCTCCATTAGTTCCTCCATTTAGACTAATCTACAAGCCCCCCTCCACTGACATCATTAGCTCTCACAACAAGCTGCGGCCAGCCACGTGGGGACAGGGGCCCTTCAGTGGCCCTTTCCTCTGCGTTAACGAGGGTCCCCCCCCCCCTCCCCCTCGCCAGCTGCACCTACTGTATATGGGCCTTGTTGTCTTGTTGCAACCCCATCTCCAAACCGACGACCCCCCCCCCCAACCCCCCCAGCCAGTTTGTTGTATTTCTATTATGTTTTTTATTTTTTTAAGGAGGGAGGCGGATAGGGTATAGATAGAGGGATGTGATTGAGGTTTTGTTTTTTATGTTTTTTGTTTTAGTTTTTGTCATTAGAAGACAGTGGTGGCGGCTTGCACTAATACTATGCTAGGGAGGCTCATGGGAGACAAGGGGAAGGAGGCTGGGCCATTGAGCCGGATGTTTTCTTTTGGGATGTGCATGGGAGCTGGGGATCAAAGGCACAGGGGGAATGGGATAAGACAGGGTGGCTGAGGCCTTTGGCTATACCTGTTTGCATGCGTGAGTGCATGCATGCACGCACGCCATGCACGCACGCATTTTCACTCTATTTTCACTGCCGTCCTATAAAGCGCGCACACGCACGTTATTGCGGGTGGGATAGAGATTGCATTGTGATCACAGGTTGCATATGGTGACAGGGAGCTCAGCGGTTGGCTGGCTGGGAGCAGCAGGGGCTTGTGGGTAGGTAGGGAGGGAGGAGGACGGCCCTGTTGGACACAGCTCTACCACCTGGGGGTTTGAGCTGCTTGTTTGGACAGAAGATGAAACACACGCACGCACGCACGCACGCACACACGCACGCACACACGCACGCACACACGCACGCACACACGCAGGCAAGCACGCACGCAAGGTCCTTTCAGTACATGCATCCCCGGGATGCGAGTAATGCGATTATTAATTTGCCCTAAAATACATTGTTGCTGTCAGGTATAACCGTGTATATATATATATATATATATATATATATATATATAATTTCTTCAAACTGGTCCTATAGATCTGCATGGAAAGTGAATATGTCACGCCAATGAAGCATGTTTAATATATTTATTTTATTTTATTTATTTGGAATGTGTTTGATTTATTTTTACCATGAATGAAAGCATCCAGCTGTATGAAAGAGGCATCAAATCGTTGCTGTCAGGCAGAAACATTGTATTCTACTTGCTCTTACAAAAGTAGTGAAAATAGCAGATCCACAAGCTCGCAACGCAATGCAATATGACGCATTGTGAGCTTGTAGATCGGCTATTTTCATTTGTCTATCTACTAATAAAAAAGTGATTTTGGACATACAAGGTTTCCAGTTTCCACCTGACACTCACTAATCGTGAAATATTTGCAGACGCATGTTCTGATCATCCATGCATCACACTCTCCTTGTAGTGGTCAGCCATTCAATTCAGGCACATACAGTACACACACAAAACATACAAAATAAAGTGTTTCACGCAGAAGAACATCACAAACAAATGTGCACACGCATAACATTAGCATTTGCTCACCAAAGACAAGCTTACTTGTGGGCCCTCATGCCCTGAATTAATTTGCCTTCATGTTAATGACCTCTTTCTCTCTCTCTCCCACTGGCTCACCTGTTGGAATACCTTGTTCTCTGTATAAGTCTAGCCTGAAACCGTTCACCCGTGGTGGAGGAGAAGAGTCCCTGAGCCAAAGAAAACTCATCAGCAATCATGGCCCCTTTCTTTTTGCGGACTCAAGAGCGGCCCTCAATAATTCAACCTGGAGAGAATTGCGTTGCCACACAGCAGGAAAAATAAGCTAGAGGAGACAAAGAGATAGCTCGCAAAGCTCAGATTGGAGTGTGTGCTCCAAAAGGCAACGCGGGCCAATTACTGCATCGCAACACTAGTGCAACAGGCCAAGGGGGTAGCACTATAGCTCCTCCTTTTCTCTTGATTTATTTATCCTCGCCCGGGCCACACGCTGTTCGGCATCCTGATTGACTGATCATGGTGAAAAATTCATATCACCTCTCTTTGTGTGTGTGTGTGTGTGTGTGTGCGCGTGCGTGCGTGCGTGTGTGTGTGTGTGTGTGTGTGTGTGCCTCTCTCTCACCTCCCTCACCATCTCTGACCAATCCCTGACTCTCCCCCTGTCGGGATTGAAAACATTTGGAAGGCTGCACACGTCGGGCTGCGCATGTCGGGGCTGCTCTCCGCGGGCTATTGAAGCTGTGTTGTATGAAATGCAGCATAAAAGTTAAGGCTGAATAATGGAACCGCCGTGGTAAATGCTATGTGATCCGCGCGCCGACTTTGAACCGCGCGTCGACTTTGAAGATGTATGGCTCGCGGTGGATGTCTCCTCGCTCGCTGCTCCTTCTGAAGACACCCCCGAGTGAACGAGTGAACAAACTGTACCGTCGACCAACTTTTAGAGGAGACGGCAACACGGAATCACTGCGTGTGCTCCGTCTCTTTGTTGTCTTCATGTTTGTTGTGGTATTTTTCCTTCATTGTTAAACCCTACGCGTATACGAAAACACTGTACACTCTCAGAGTTAAGTTGACACGTAGGGGTTCACTGTGCACACATACAAAGACACATGCATAACACCCCGTCATTCATGTTTGGGATTTTGGAATGAGAAGGGTTAACGGCCCCCGTCTCCCTGCTCTTATCAGTGCTTGTAAAAAGATGGGGGGGGGGGGGGGGGGGCAGTGTGAGAGAGACGGGGGGATTGGGGTGGGGGGGGGGGCAGTGTGAGAGAGACGGGGGGATTGGGGTGGGGGGGGGGGCAGTGTGAGAGAGACAGACAGGGGGATGTGGGGGGGGGGGGCTAGAAAATGCCATTCGAAGGGAGAGCCAAGTGGGCTTGCTAAACGAGTGGATTCTTATGCAAATACATGCTAATTTATGCGCACAAGGCAGTGGCAGCGCCTGGGGCTGCTTTGATTGGCAGTTGCAGGTCTGTGTGTGCGTGTGCACGTGTGTGTCTGTGCATGTGCGTGTGTGTGCTCTCACTGAGGAGGGACGCTTGGCTCCGGGTGTTGCTGTAAAGTTTGGGCACGGCTGCCTCTCCCGTGTTCAACACGCCGTAGATTCACCAGGCTGCACACACACGTCTGGGCCCCCCCACCCCACGCACCCGTGGACCCCCACCCCCCTCCACGCACCCGCATGGACCCCTGATCCGCACGCTTCCCCACCCCCACAGCCACAGACCCCTGACCCGCACGCTTCCCCACCCCCACAGCCCCTGACCCACACGCACCCCCACAGCCACAGACCCCTGACCCGCACGCACCCCCACAGCCACGGACCCCTGACCCACACGCAACCCCACAGCCACGGACCCCTGACCCGCACGCACCCCCACAGCCACAGACCCCTGACCCACACGCACCCCCACAGCCACAGACCCCTGACCCACACGCACCCCCACAGCCACGGACCCCTGACCCACCCCCACAGCCACGGACCCCTGACCCGCACGCACCCCCACAGCCACGGACCCCTGACCCACAGCCACAGACCCCTGACCCACACGCACCCCCACAGCCACGGACCCCTGACCCACCCCCACAGCCACGGACCCCTGACCCGCACGCACCCCCACAGCCACGGACCCCTGACCCACCCCCACAGCCACGGACCCCTGACCCGCACGCACCCCCACAGCCACAGACCCCTGACCCACACGCACCCCCACAGCCACGGACCCCTGACCCACCCCCACAGCCACGGACCCCTGACCCACACGCACCCCCACAGCCACAGACCCCTGACCCACACGCACCCCCACAGCCACGGACCCCTGACCCACCCCCACAGCCACGGACCCCTGACCCACACGCACCCCCACAGCCACGGACCCCTGACCCACACGCACCCCCACAGCCACAGCCACGGACCCCTGACCCGCACGCACCCCCACAGACACAGACCCCTGACCCACACGCACCCCCACAGACACAGACCCCTGACCCACACGCACCCCCACAGACACGGACCCCTGACCCACACGCACCCCCACAGCCCCCTGACCCACACGCACCCCCACAGACAGACCCCTGACCCCCACGCACCCCCACAGCCACGGACCCCTGACCCACACGCACCCCCACAGCCACGGACCCCTGACCCACACGCACCCCCACAGACACAATTCAATTCAATTCAAAGGGCTTTATTGGCACGCACCCCCACAGCCACAGCCACGGACCCCTGACCCATGCAAACACCGTCCCACATCGGCTGATACCAGACGCACAGGGCCCATGCAGGCAACAAGGTAGCTTCCTATCCCCTCAAAACACACACACACAGCCTGGGCTTTACTGCATGTCACTCCCCCATCTCTCTCCCCATTTCCTGTCAGCCTACTGTCTGTCCCTCCATGAAAAAATATAAAATAAAGGCGAAAGCCACAAAAAAGAACATTAAAAAAAGGCACGCACATGCGCGCGCACACACGCACACACACACACACACACACACACACACACACATGCTGAAGCCTGAGTGAATTCATACGCAAGGTCCATGTTGTGCAGTGAAAATAGCTACAAAAAATCTACAAGCTCACAACGCTTGTATTAGATCACCCATATATTTTCGGTGTGCAACACGCACGTGCAACTAAAGTATAACTCCACTGGACCCCCACCTTTCTGTCCAATTCCTCTATGGCTGGTAGTAACAGACAGGGCATCATTATAAAATCAATGCCCTAGCTTCATCCTGCCTGGCTGGCTGCATGGCTGGCTGTGACTACTCGTGTTTGTGTGTTTGTGTGTGTGTGTGTGTGTGTGTGTGTGTGTGTGTGTGTGTGTGTGTGTGTGTGTGTGTGTGTGTGTGTGTGTTGATTCTGGGGGGTGTTTGTGCGGCGAGTGGCAAACCTCTCTCTCTCTTTCTTTCTCTCTCTCTCCCCCCCCCCCCCTCCCCCGCCATGCTCACTAATGGGCTGACAGGGATGGCATCTAGGGCAGGGCCTTCCCATTACTTCAGGAGGGGAGCTGGCTAAATGAATGGGAACCTGCAGCCCATGTGCTACCACCCAGAGGAAATGTAAATGCCATTTGTTTCTGTGTGGCAAGGCGTTGTCATGGGGAGCGAACGGTACATCTGATAATGTAAACATAAATTCCTGAATATGGTGATGGCAGAGTAATTGGGCGGTCGCTATTTATCATTTTTTGACAGGGGGTTGTGTGTGTGTGCGGTGCGACGCGGTATACGGTGTGATGCACGCGTGTGTGTGTATTTGCGAGACAGGGGAGGAAAAAAACACATTTAGACGGAGCGAAGATGAAGCTGTTCGCTCTAGTCTGTGAGACTCGTTCACGTGGGCCCTCAGGCCCACAGAGAGGCACTTGGAAATCAGCCACATGAAATAGAAAGCCCCCCCCCCCCCCAAAAAAGTGAATTTTACACCACATCATAAATATAGTGTATCATTATGTGTTTCCACAGTCATGCACGTTTCGCGGAATAAAACAATGGAAGCAATTCTCTCTCTCGCTGTCTCTACAGCACGCTGTCAATGTATGAGGGCACTCATGCATACGCATGTGCCTCAAAACATCTCAATTCTAATGTGCGCCTAAACTTCATGCGCGCATGCACACTTGCACAGGCACGAATGCATGCACGCAGGCACACAAGCACACATGCAGGCACAACGCACATGCTCGTGCGCACACACAGTCACACACGCACATCCACTATCACGGGTCCCACCCCCTTCAGCATCTCACACATGCCAACAGAGAATGGGTATGTGTAAAGTCTGCAATTACACCCCCCGTGTGCGCCAGGCCCCCCTGCTGTGAGTAGGCAGCGAAATTACTCTGTTCTCTTTCTGCTCCCTCCCCAGCTGTAAAATAAATACATTAAATAAATAAAAGAACCCACAGACACAATTGCGCAAGCACACACACACACACACACACACACACACACACACACACACACACACACAAAGTGGAACAAACACATCCAAATCCTTTTGTTTGTCACACCTGGGGACCAGAAATGGATTTTTATCACATGGTGGATTGAAAATGCATGCTTATTTACGCTGCCGTCCCCCGTCCCTTCTTCCTTTCATATATTACAGTCATTTTGCAAGCAGCCTCTGTCCCCCTCGCTCTCTGACAGCCCCTTCAAGCCCCTTTCAGCACCTCCCATGCCCAAATAATATAAGATTCCCGGCAGGTCTGCCCCCGCCCCACCATCACCACCCTGCCATCACCCCCCCCCCCCACACACACACACACACACACACACACACGTCACACGTCCGTCGCCATTTGAAAAGAACGCGCCACACATTATATGCATATTTCATCTGCTCATCACTCCAGAAGCACTGAATAATACATCTTTTATCATATTATTACGAGAGATTTGTAACACTTGAAACAGAATGCAATTATGGAGTTTATCTCTCCGTGCGGGAGAGAAGGTGCTCACTGAGAGAAGAGAAGAGAAGAGAAGAGAAGAGAAGAGAAGAGAAGAGAAGAGAAGAGAAGAGAAGAGAAGAGAAGAGAAGAGAAGAGCAGTGTACATTGACACGCTGCTTGGCAGGAGTTTTGACCAAGAGAATCCACAAGGAGCTGCTTAGCCATCTGCACTCTTAAAGAAGATATGTTTCTGTCTTCCGTCTTTTAAATATAATGTAGGAAACAAAAAATAAAGGGAGCCATAAAAATGCTACCTCACAAATGGGTCCTGACCCAGTGTTTGGGAACCAAACATGCAAATGCACCACCCTTCAATCAACAGAAGGGGACAGAACCATTTTGTTTTAGACCAGACGCTCATTCTCTCCATGCTCTAACAAATTCTGCTTGCAGCTTTCAGGTCCATTTTGAGATATAATTCCCAGAAGTAAATGGGGTTGACTTGAGGAGCAATGCCAGGAAATTGAATCTTTAAATTTTATTTTATTTTATTTTTGTGTGCCGAGTCGAAACGTTGGGAGATGGAATGGTGAGAGATTTTGGTGAGAGGCTTTAATGTCTCTCCGTCCACCATAGTTTAATTTGACAGCAGGTGAGGTGGGAGGTGGATGGTAAGGTGAGCTAGAAGAGGAAATGTTTCTTGCTACCTCTTGAAAGCTCACTCACGGATCACGGGAGTTTGTTGAGCATGTCATGTCAGGCCTCTATAGGCTACAGAAGCAACTCTCTATACCAACCACCCACATTACACAAAAAATAGCATTTGGACATTCGGTGGAGCGGGCAAATGCCCCTTGAAGAAATCAATAGCAGCACAAAGACTTTAAGTCCATTGTGGGGAGGTCATTTATTTTTCTTCCAAGTTGATGATAAATGCCAAGAATGTATCGCAAAACGAGGTTTCGTTTTCAGGGAAAGTAAGCCAATGCTGGTCGCAACGTCATTCAGTCCATCCGAAACTGTGTGTGTGTGTGTGTGTGTGTGTGTGTGTGTTGTGTGTGTGTGTGTGTGTGTGTGTGTGTGTGTGTGTGTGTATATTGTAAAACAAAACCAAGTATGCAAGTTGATAAATATCAACCACTTACATATCTGAAATAACCACTATAACCATATCTGAAATTATATTGCTGATCTGCGCTGATATAAAAAAGAAAATAGAAGCAAATAAAATAAAGTTTTGCTTTATGATCCATCTATTCTATGCTCATGAGGGGAGATGGCAAAAGATGGCAAAAAAGAGGAAAATATCAGTCATGACTACTACCAGACAGCGCTGGCGTCGGCTAAATGTCAATATATATATAGAGAGAGAGAGAGCACACAGAAAAATTACGGTAATTAAATGCAATGAGTGTAATGAGCATGATTTGCAGACTTGTGAACGAAGCTATATACGGTGGGATGTGGTTACAGTCTATGCTGAGTGTGGATATGTTTTTGTGCCGAGATGATTAATAGCAGCCGGCCAGATAAACACAACGTCTAGTGCTTGGGTCAGTAGTAGTAGTGGGCATGATGTATCCATGATCATAAAAGTACTAACCTCCCACCACCCAATACACACAGACGTACAGCAAGGGAGAAAAACAAGACAGCAGCACACAGGCACACACAGAGCAGAGGAGGTAACATCCACCACCTGAACAACACCTGATGGACTTTTGCAACTGAACCGATACTTTACAAAGGTATAGCATAATCGACAGAGACATAGTCTATAGTTGTGCATGGTTGTACTTTCCAAATATTTAATTCCATGAATGTCTTATGAACTAAGGTGGATACTAATGGAGCAATTTATAACTTTAACAAAAAACTAATTCAACCTAGAGACGGGCGTGTCTGCAACAACCAATGTTCAGTATGTCCATCAATGTCCATGTCCAAGCTGTCCCTAGCAAGACATTAAAGGTAGGTTTTTTTAAAGCACTATATTGAGAGCTATAGATAGACTGTTTGTTCAGAAACAAGAACCTCTCCAGCTCTTTAATAAATAAAAATACCGTTTCCGGTGGGTGGCCACATTGCAGCCTACCAGGAGCGAGGACCCATTTCTCACAATTTGTGTTCCAATTCCATTCCTCAGTGTCATCACTTCCAATTGTACTTGTTTATCCTGTATACTACGTTAGGTCTCTCACCTGATTTGATCAAATTGGTATCCCGACCTGAAAATGCGTTTTCGGTTTTCTAAAAAGCTGGAGATACAGCAAGGAGACTGCTGTTATTGAACAGAACGTAGAGAGCTATACCATCACTTGCCTTAACTTTAAATCAAGTGGAAAACAGACTGGCCTGTTATGGGGTATAGCGTACATAACAGCAGGCTCACATGTTGGGACTGTGTATTTTCTGTCTCAAGTCAGGCTCCAAAGGCTCTGAGTCTGAGACAGCTAGCTCTCACCTCCAGCCAGGGGAGAGCTCTGAGACAGCTAGCTCTCACCTCCATGGGGAGATGAATTGACTGTTGAAAGAAGAATAAGTTCAGGGATAAATAAACATTGTACGGCGGTGTTGCTCCACTGATCTGTAACTAACTTGAGAGCCATTAGGGTTAAAAAAAAAAAAAGAAAAAAAAGGTCCCAGAGCGTGAAACAGACTGGAACGCATTGAGCCTCTACTTTGGCAGAATAGATTTTCATTTCCTTAATCAACTTCCTTATTCCTACACTCTCCCTCCTCGTCTTTTTTTTTAACCAAGGAATTAATATAGATCAGTGTTAATGGGAGGCAAATACGTGAGCAGCACACACAGGGACTGGGGGGGGCTTTTCTCTTTCAGGGGGAGCAGAGTCTGCATCTGTTCTCAGTGCTCGTTGTCTGATCGGCAATTAAATGAATACGTGTATATCTCTGATTCTCTGGGACCCCAATCTACTCTGTGATCATTTAACTCTGACAGTGTATAAATGTTAAAGACCCGTAGTGGTCGATTTGGATCCCACGAACGAACCAGTGCACTAGACTAGGCCACATGCAGCAGCTGATTGGCAAACTGGATAGCTGGATAGCTGAAATGAGATTACACAGCATCTAATATTTATTTTCATGCTTTTCATATAGGATAGTAGAAGTAGATACCCATGGGCACTGAGCACAGACATGTGGAAGGACATAGCCAGCCAGCCAGTCTCCTATTGACAAGATCATCAAACTATTGGCGACAAAAACAATCTCCATGAATTGAAGGCTTCACAGGGTGTGTAATCGATAGAAAATAAGTACTTTTTTGGGTGAACTATACTCCTTTAGGTGGTTAAAAGAGAAACAGTATAACACTGAACTGGGTGAACCTCAGATGTACACAGTAAAATCATCAGTATTAACCTATACACATTTGTAACTCTTGAGAGTAAATACAGATATAAGTAAGATCCTAATTTGCACGGATGATTTCTGTTTTTTTTCTCTGTCCTGCTCGAGACAAGGAGGATAATACCCTGTCTCTTCCACGCATGACAATGCAGCCGTGAATATTCTGCACAAGTGACGTTGTGGTGGATCCTTTTCTACAAATCATATTTTCTGACGTGTGACTTCAAGGAGAGAGATGATTTATTGCGTGTGTTGTTTGTCTGCGTGTGTGACAGGGGTTTACAATACATCTCCCCATCATGCAAAAGCACACCGAACTAATGACAGGAATGACAAAACGCACTTCGGAAGAAGGAAGTGACAACCGCAATAAAGAACAAGAAAATGCCAAAACAGTGTGATGGAGGAATTGGCAAAAGGAGAGTAAATTGAAAGAAAGTACTAGCGGAGGGGGAAGAATAGCTTCCGTTAGCCAGTAAATTAAGAGTTGTATCAGGTCCAACCCCAATGCCAGGCAAAGAGTAGTACATAAAAGTGTCATGACAATGAACGGAATTTCCAGAACTCCTATCAAAACTGTAGATCAACCTGTTTTTTTTTCTCCCATTATCATGGTTTATGGTTTTAATATTGTTGCTTTTGTTGTTGTTGTCTTCTTTTGTGATGGAACCGGGGACAGTGGGGTATATGTGGGGTTGTTTGTCTACCAAAATTGAAAATCCTATAAATAAAGGTATATATAAAAACAAACTGTAGATCAAACTCTAGGGCTGTCCTTGACTAAAGACGACCAGTATAGTCACAGAGATTCGGTGATTTAATCAACACACCTGTAATATTGTGTTTGCTGGCTGCATACAATCATGCAGCGAGCAATATATAATGTTGATTTCCACAATGGCTGCTGGCAGTATTGACCTACAGTCTGCTAGAATGAAACATTTATATATTTGACAAGGAAACAATTAAGGGTCAAAGGTATATGAATCAATGACTAATTAACTAACACCACTAAGACCATACTGAGCGATTATTCGACTAGGAGGACACAGCCCTATCAAGGACACAGCGAGATGGCTTCCCCATAATGACACGGCTCCGTGTCAAGGAGCGACATAGCAACAGCTCGCAAAGTCCTCGTCCGGGACTTTGCACAGTAAAATCCTGTATTCCTTTAATCGCTGAAGAGTGTACAAAGGGAACGATCGGGTCCATTTGGTTCCATCATGAGTGTGCTAAACTGGCCAGTGAAGACTACATATCCCCCATTTTAGATTGTGTGTTGGTTTACATTTTCTCTATAGATGAGCATGCATAAAGTGAGGGGCAAATCGAGTGGCAGAGTGAGTTTATCATCATTTAACATAAATGCAATTAATGCAATCAGATAGGATATTTCTGTTTGGATGTATGGGCTGTCAAGGCCAGAAAGTAGTTTTTTTGCCACTCAGTAGGCATTCCCGCATAACTTCCAGGTACGATGATGATGTCACCCTCTATAGTAAATAAAACATTACTGAACATAACAGATTAATGTGAATGTTGGCAAAACACCAGTGCACTGGGCATGGTGGCTTAATGCATTGGTTCTGTGGGGAACCGTGGTATACAGTTTCAAAGCTATGGATGTTGATTTTTCATACTGTACTGAAATGAATGGTAAATCAAATAGCTTTCGTAAAATGAAACAAATTATGCAGAAGAGAATTTCAAAAGTCAATAAGTGTGTTTCTGGAATCGCCTTATGAGCTTATAGATCGTCCAGTTCTAGCCCGCGACGACACCGTCGCGCGGCACAGTATAAACGGAGCCCGAGTGTGTATACCCATCACGCGTGCGTGGACATGCGGTTCCTAGCAGCTCCATTTTATTTATTTATTTTTTTCCTTACGCGGCCTATCGAAGGAAGTCGTTCCGTGCTGGTAGATTACGGTCAGTGATGATTAAGATCTTTGTCTCAGTGAGGCAGGAGGAGGGGGGGTGGAGGGGATGCTGTGTGTGCTCCATCCACCACATGACCTAAAAACACACAGTGGAGATGAAACAGATATACAGTAGCAGCCTTCCCTGACTGTCCCTCTCTGTGCAGAAGGTGTGGTCAATACTGTAGCTCTAAGCTCTGTCTGTTTTTCCCTGCACCCTCTCTGCTTTCTACCTAACCCCATGGTATGAGGGAAGTGATAAAAAGAGAGCGAGAGAGGGTGATATAACCATTATCAGCCCTAGAGCTGATAACATTTATTAGACTTACTGAATACTGATACAGCAGTAGATGACCAATCAACACCATGCTATAGTATAACACTTTCTCGCTGAACTTATTTGAGATTGTTATTCTTTTCTTTCCAATAAGGACAAAAAGGAGGCCATGTGTGACAACCAAATGACCACCTGGAACTTGTCATTGCCCGAGGCTATCCAACTGAGGATCAATCTCTTTCTGGCCTTGACTGCCCATACAGCCAAACAGTAAAGTCCTATCTGATTGCATTAAACAACATTTTAAACAAGTTTTTGTAATATTTCTTATTTTCCTAGGTTTTCTGAGCACCCAAAAAACCTGAATCTTTAACATTCAGTAGATGTGCTGTGGTCTGGGGTTTTCTGGCTCAAACAAGTGCTCTGATTTGCCGGTGGATTGTGAGGTAAGGGTCCAAAAGTCCCATATATTGTCACGATCTGACATACATGACATAGGAATCTGCCAGCAGATGTCACTGTTTTCACTGTTTTGCCTGTTTTCATTGCAGCTCAAAAGGCTTCAGAACACACAAAGAAAATTAAAGACTACAGAAAATCCACTCAATGTTCAAAGTTCAAGTTGGGTGGGTGTAATTGAGGTCATAAAACCTAAAAGCACACACACAGTACAGCACACAACGTGTAATGTGTATGTGTACACAAACACAGCTAGAGAGAGAGAGAGAGAGAGAGAGAGAGAGAGAGAGAGTTGGTTGAGATAAAGGTGGTGGTTTTGCAGCTGCCATGCTGAAAAAGCCTGCATCAACAACAACATATTCAAGTCATGTCTTGTGTAATTGTGTTCAGCCTTGTTACATGTTGTTGTTTTTAGCATGTTGTGCCGAAGGGGCCGAGCTGTAGCTGTCAAGGGTTTGACTGGAATCACTGGATCCACGTCTGGTCTGTCCCTATCCCATATTCACTCCAATATCTGCCAGACGTAGAGTGAATTTAGTGCCAATATTAATTGTGTTTCACACAGCTCACATGTGCTGTTTTGTTCACTTACAAATCACAGTTCACACGTGTGTAGGCAGATGGGCAGATAACTAATAATTAATTAAGACAAAGCTGATAATGGGGTGACAGAATCTTCATCTTGCAGCATCCTCAAATTTAACACTGCTGTTGCTTTGAAGAAATCAGAAAGTTTGAAATGAGTGAAACTCACAAGAAAATAGCTGAATGAGCTTGGTAATTTCAGCTTAGATATTCAATCTGGAATGGCCAGGCTCCAAGACACGCCTGCCTACAGTATATTTGTTGCTCTCTCTCTGTAACACCCATACTGTAGAGACACGCACGCACGCGCACACGCACACACGCACACACACACACACACACACACACACACACACACACACACACACACACACACACACACACACACACACACACACACACACACACACACACACACACACACACACAGCCCCCATGTGGTCTTTGGGTGTGCATGTCAAGTGGAGCTAGCACAGGCCTGAGGTTGGCGCCACCACGCGGGGGCACTGCTCCATGTCGACTGCAGAGCAGACAGTGTATTCATACACAAGTATTGTCTCCAGAGATGGAGTGGCTGTGTGGAGCATGCAGGCAGGGCAGAGGGGTCAGAGTTGTCTGGTAACGAGGAGCGAGGGGCAGACAATAAATCCTTCTCTCTCCCGCTGCACCGGGCCGCTTTGCTTTTGAAATGAGGCAAGGCTTGACCTTAGCGGTGCACAAAATGCACATTTAGGATGCAAAGA
This sequence comes from Protomyctophum bolini, assembly GCF_963924005.1. Taxonomy (NCBI): domain Eukaryota; kingdom Metazoa; phylum Chordata; class Actinopteri; order Myctophiformes; family Myctophidae; genus Protomyctophum; species Protomyctophum bolini. Next base: position 17,164,186 of record NC_137862.1, on the reverse strand, counting down.
CGCATTCTCGCCTAGGCGAACCCCAAAAGAGACACTGCTACCAAAAAAAAGAGAAAAGAAAACATCTTGGTTATATAAAAGGAAGACAGGAAGTGTGTGTGTCCGTGCATTCGTGCGTGGGTGCTTACACGCACGTGAGAGAGAGAAGGGTGCGGAATGTTGTGACTGTTTCCCTTCAATGCATTTGTAATCAAGAGGATGACTTGGATGTAAAAGCACAGGCATATACATAATAAAGAGATATTTATACACATATCCTTATGGAGCGCACAAATACACATAGGTAGGGAATAGGGATACTACTATCTTCAAGCACCTCAAAGAGTGCTATGACTAATTTACATACATTGCTTTTTATTTATTTACCCGCTTGTACTTGCTTCTTGTTGCTATTCTCAATTATTTCTAGTATTGTTGTTATTGCTGCTTACAATGTTGAGGAACCAAAACGAAAAAAGCTTTTACTCTTGTGTACTCGTCGTATACAGTAGGTATAGCCATAGAAAATTAATCTAGAATCTTTCATCTTGATGCTGCAGAAATCAGTCTACAGTTTGCGGGAGTGTGCGTATAAACACGAGGATTTGTAAACATAAAGATATGCGGATGGGAAGAGTCTCTTGTGCAAAAAGCATAAACTATCACATAATTCAAATACCTATTTTGTGTCGACTTAATGTAAACAGTCTGCTCAGATCTCATCAAGGAGAAGTGGAATATAATTTAAGCAATAACTCACGACAGCCCATGGTACTGTATATTGTCATTAAATCACACCTAAGGGCCGTTGTTCGGCCCGACGCAAAGCAGAGGTGTGCTACAAAGATGATATACCATAGCTAGAGAGTGAGTTATTGCTTTTATAAAACGGTTACAGTATATGGCAACATGGAAATTACAGGCATATCCCAATTAAAAGATATTTCATAATTTCTATACGAGGATAATGCAAGCAGTCGCCTCAACAATCGGGCGGTTGCCATGCATCGTTTGTTTACATTTAGCATTTCTGTCAAGTTCCTCTCCTCTTTCCACAACTCTGCCTCCAGAATACAGAATATTAACACACTTTTAAACTAGCTCTGTTGGAAATGTGAAACGAATCGATATTGAGCGACCACTCGGCCTATTTCTATGCACTTTGAATGTTATCAGAATCAGTTTGTTGGACAGGGCAGGTGAAAGAGACCCTGGAGGGTCCTGTCTCACGCCTCAAGTCTCATATCTCGCCTGGTACAGAGAGATGCATGTACAATGGCATAGGGATGAAATACCCAACTGGCTCCAGGGCTGTATCTTAAGGGTTTTCTTTTTTTGGGGGTTTTTTTTAGCCGTTGAGTGATGTAGAACTGTACAAAGGCAGAAATCTCTCTCACCTTGTTGCATCGTTTCAATTGTATCGATCTACTTGATCACTATGACCCGATTGGGTAACAGCTGACATGCATTCATTGCTCTGTGAGTGTGTGTCACTCCGTGTCTCTCTCTCCCTGTTTCCTGTCTATCTAAAAAATCCAAATAAAGGCGGAAAAGTCCCAAAAAACATCTTTAAGTTCTCTGTATACCACACACATATCAATCAATCTGATGGTGATCAACATGATTTGTCCAGCCCCATTAATCAATATTTGGAGAAAATTATTCTCTGAAGTCTGAACCTCCTACTTTTGTCTCAAAAAAGGGCTCCCGCCCTACAAAGACAAGTTTGATCCCCGACCATCCATCAACCAAAAGACTTCTTGGCTTCACAAACCTGCTGGGCACCTGTGGCAATTGTTGCCATTGCAGCAATATTTCTAAAACAGACAGATTTGTGGGTGTGTTTACCAATAACACATATACAATAAATCACTTCGCACACTGCCTCACTTCCCTTTCTCTGGTATATTGCCTTGAATGCCCTTGTGGACTTTTCTAACAAAAAAGGAGATTTAAAGACAGTCTTGGGGAGCATAAAACTGCTATTCACGCTAACAAATCCACACTATCCTATAGGCTGTTTGCTACCCTGAAGCTGCAGGACATGGTAACCCCCTCCTTGAAAACAGGTGCCCTAGAATAGGCCTACATACAGTACCTAACCATATGAGACTAATAAGATAAGATGTTAGACAACCACAATGATGAGGTAGCCTTTCTCCAATATCCACTGACGTTCTACATGCTCAAACTTTCCCCTGTATATTAATACATCAATTGATAGCTAGTAACAATTTAATTAGTAAGCATGCACGCACGCATGCACGCACACACACACACTCAACATTTTAAAATATATGCGTATTATGGGTAGCTCATTTTCCCTGCTCAATATAAATCAATCATTGTTATACATTATTGCAGATTCACATTTCTTGCAAATATGCATATACATAATGTGTAGGACGCATATTACATGGGGCCCATGCTATTGTTTTAGTGCCCATTATTGGTCATAATACAAGTCTGTATGAGTTGGGTGGAATGCCACCCACAGCTGGTATATAATTGAGACTGATTATGTGTTTGTCAGACTGATGAATACTTTGAGTCGAGTAGCGCTTGGTCTGCTCAACTGCCTACGTTCGAAGAATACATTCACAATATTATTTCACCTGAAGAGGGAGTAGCCTATGGCTTATTTTGAATTCTGGTTGTCTGCACCACTTAAGGACAAATTTCAAGCAAGACTTTCTGGGATACTGTATTTTGTACTTTTCATCTGCGGCCACTAAAGAGCACCTGTCATATGAACCATCAGAACCCATGCAGTGATTCCTCCTTCCCCGCGTCTGAAAACCACTCACCTTTTTACCCCGGCATTCTGAATTAATTTCAGCATTTGAATGCTAAACGATGATGTTTTGGCTAAAAGATACAGCCAGGCGCAATGATCCCTAATGGAGAGCAATGAGTGCTTTATATGGGAGGAGACGTCTGCCATTTGCCATCGGAGGCTCATTGGAAAGCATGCTGAGGGGGCTTAGAGAGAGAGAGAGAACAGCATTCCAGGGGCTAATATAATAGCTTCAGCACAGGGAAAGCTTTGTCAAACTAAATTACAATGGAGAAAAACAACAGATGAATAAATTCTAATTATGGGTAACCACTTCTTCATGACCGAATACAAGTCCTTCTTTCGAGTACTTCCCGGTAGCATATGTACGAGTTCAAGTATTTTGCAAGATATTGCAATTTTCCTCTTGTTCTTTTCTTGTTTTGTTTTTTTCTTCTTCTTCTTTAATAATTAACAGTTAACAAGGGTATCTGTCATGAGGGTATCTGTCATGAAAGAACAAAAACAATTGCAGCAATTTTTTGGGCTTAAGGTTTAGTGATTTCAACCCTTCTGTACAACCCTTTGTCCACATGCAGTCTGCCCTTTGTCCACTTTTCTCTTTCTGAATGGGGCAATGGCCCATTCAGAAAGAGAAAAGTGAAGGAGATATACAGTAGGTGCGTGGAGGAATGGCTGTCACCTCAAAGAATGACGTGGCTGTCACAGTGTCACTAGCAGCTTATGATTGACAGTGATTTAATTGTCTTCGCCACACCCCACACCAATGCGCACGCGCACACACGCGCGCGCACACACACGCACACGCACACACACACACGCACACACACACACACACACACACACACACACACACACACACACACACACACACACACACACACACACACACACACACACACACACACACACACACACACACACACACACACACACACACACACACACACACACACACACCTCAGTCAACATCAGAGATGAAGTACCCCTTCCAGCAGCCTGTGCTCACTTCACTGTCCCTGCATCAGCCATGGTGTCTTCATCACATCAAGAGGCACGGCATGGCACACATGTGTTCATTTACCACTTTTTGTGCACATTTTCCATAATTCTCAAAACTACAAGCTCACAATGCGTCATCACATCATTACGCACTAGTGAGCTTGTAGATTAGATTTTGGTTATCTGTTGTACTATGAACTTGTGGTGGATTTTTTTTGTCAAAATGTGATTTTTGCCAAGGCCATACAAATGAGCGGACAATAATATTGAACACATAAAAAGCTATAGCCTCAATAGCCTTAAATGACCCTTACAGGTATGTAACTCTGAGAGTGCACAAAAAGATGCTGGGTTTAAGTGGTTAAGACATGGCAAGAGAAAGCAAAGCCACACAGTGCCATGATAAAAGGAATGATGAAGGGGAGGAACATGAAAGGAGTGCTGTTTTACCAGGTGCCAGTCTGGACATTATTATTGGCCACACCAAGAACCAGTGTGTCTGTCCGTCCGTCCCCTGCTATGCCAATGCCAAGGTCAGACGCAGCTGTACTTTCCCAGCATCGCACGGCTGGACTTTGATCAGCCTCGTTGTTTCATTCCATCTGCCAAGGTGACCTGGCCCCGTGGCCACTGTCCACCCCAGACAGACAGCCATAACAATGTGTTTTCACTCTTCTTTCACTCTCCTCTCCGAAAATACAACTTGAGAGAAACTCTGGGACATCTCCATTTTGAGGCCGCGTCTACCAAACAACATGAGGTCAGATCCCGCAGGGAAGCTTTTAGTAGAGAAGGGATGAGTGGATTGAGATAAACAATACAAAAATGCACTTGTGTCCCGCGAAGACCAGCAGAGTCATAGCTGCTCTTTTTTCTTAGCAGTATCCTGAGTATGCAATACGAAAATACACAAATAGAGAGATAGAGTGCAAAGCAAACTGAGCTATATGGGTATTCAAATACAAAGCTTAAACGTAGTTTTGTACTAGAGAGCGAAGCAGATTTTTGCAGATCTTGCACTTAATATAAATACAATATATATATGTTTGAAAAGTATAATTCACTACAATTTGCCCAGAATCCGGAGATAGTTGTGCCAAGCGAACCGTGGTCCGCCTGGAGTTATTCTTTGGCTGATTGCGGGTGTATAAGGATAGTGGGTGTTATTTGTTCTCCTTCGTTAATCTCTCATTATTGCTTGCATTTGTTGAAAGGCCTTTCCATATATAGACGTTGACAATTGATTGTTGATTCTCTTATTTCACACTGCACTTTTTTCACAAGTCATTTTACAATTGGTTGCATGCTTAAAATAGCTGATCTACAATAAATGCTCACAACGCGATCGGCTAGTGTAAAAATAGTCATTACGACGGCACCAAGAACCGCCAAAACACATTTTAGTCGACTAAATCAACTGTAGATTTAGCCGACTAAAATCCTATGATATTTAGTCGACTAAAACTAGAACACTAAGACATTCCAGGTGACTAAATGTGACTAAAACTAAATGAAAACTATTCAAGAGACTATGACTAAAACTAAAATCAAAATTTGCTGCCAAAACAACACTGACTCTGCATGCAGTAGAATGGCAAAGTCTCCCCCATGCTTCCAAGCTACTGCACTGTGGTCTCCTCCCGTCTCCTCCTCGTTGCGGGTGGTGGTGGGGGGTGCAGGCATGCTGACACTAAAGTTAATTAAGATTTTAATCCAGGGTGAGGGTGTCAGTGGAATAGTGTGCAAATAGTGAGGCTAAGTCAGGCATATCGGCGAGACAGGAGAGCGAATGGAGGTGGGGTGGGGTTGGGGAGATTGGGACTAGCACATTATGCCCCCCCCCCCCCCCCCCACACACACACACACACACACACACACACACACACACACACACACGCATAAACATTACACCAGCATTGGGCGAAGCACTTTCATGCAATGAATTGCATACCATTTTGTTTACCGTCATTTAAAAGTGATGCTTTACAATAATGTTCCCGTCTGTAGAGTGGCATACTACTTTACATGCTTTACTTTAACCTATGTTAAAACATCTGTGTCATTTTATACTCTATTCAAATATTTGAATATATATTTTGAAACTGAAACTTTTACTTCTGGCGGTACCTGGAACATATTTTGAGATGGGGTTCTGTTGCCAAAATCACATCCTTGACATGGACAAAAGTTTTAGAACCACTGAAATAGCAATAGCCGGGTTTTCAACCCACCCACAGGGTTTTTTTTCTTCAGAAAACCGTTTCTACATTTAGAAGACATCAATATGTAGAATTGGACTCAGCAGGACTTAATGAATGGGTTAACCAAAAATAAGGTATGACTAGGCATTTTAAAATGGGAGAGGACAAGGGCAGAGTGGACAGTGAGACTGAGAGTAGCCTGCAGCTAGCTCTCGCTCTCTCGCTAGTGTATACTCAAGTACTCTATACTGTAGCTACATCTGGCAATGAGGCAGCCGGATCTGGCAATGAGCTACCTCTGCGCTATAGTGAAGCCTGGTTTAAGCTTAGTTGTGTGCCAGTGTTGCGCTCTGCAAATATCAGATCTATTATGATCCAAATCCCTGTTATGGCAACAAGTCAAGGAGCAGTTCATGAATCATAGCTTATTACTATAGGCCTACTGTTTTTTGTTTTTTTTTTAAGGAAAGAAAATGCCACAGCTATTTATTCTTGTGTGTGAAAATAAAGTGTTTTCATTGTCATACAGATGAAATAGAAACGTATAGTATAGGCTACACAATTGATTGATTGATCATTAAAATAAACATGCTTTGAAAACATGCACGCGGCGGTCAGTTGCAAACGCTTTGACATGGCGTGTGCTGTGGAGAGAGTCAGAAGCGTTACGTTCCTCAGTGTCCACAAATCCACATCACAGAGAACCTCATCTGAGATGAGCACACCATCCATGAGATAAACAACAACAACAAAACCACAGAAACACCTCAGTCTTTCATCTCATGCGATTTAAGGAGTTCGGCATGGGAGCCCTTGATCCTATACTCGTACAGAGGCCCCCTGCCATTGAGAGCATCTTGACCACATGCTATCACCACCTGCAGTAAGAATTGCACTACAGAGGCTCATGCAGACAGCCAAGAGCATCAGCGACATGAAAATGGAAGGAGGGGGTAGAAAATTTACTCTGAGATATTTTAGTGCCTCAAACTTCTCAAGAAGCCTGCGATAGCTGCAAGGGCCACATGTCAAGATGAAGGACAGACTTTGGTTGACGCACGCTTTATTGTCTCGTTTTTCCGCCTGATGGCTTGCTTTGAGTCAGATTTTTCTGGCCCCCTTTATCACTGTGTCTCTGGGTCCGGTGTAGATGATACCGAGGCCTTCTGGGAATTGTAGTTTGGAGTGAGAGGGTGAACAATCCCTCCCCGTGGTCCGCTATCAGAGCAGGCATGCAGGCATGCGTTGTGGAGAAAGAGGTGTGTGTGTGTGTGTGTGTGTGTGTGTGTGTGTGTGTGTGTGTACTAGTATTAGGAGGGTTCATTCACATGGCGTGGTGTGTATGCTTGTAATAAGTGGGACAACTCCCAGCGGGCCCACAGGAACGGCGGCCAATAAATGATAAAAGAGCCAGGAAAGTGTGCTGCCATATTGAAGTTTACCTTTGTACATCTAGACTGGATCCCTATTTGCCCTTCCTGCATTTTTTAAAACCTTATACTCTCTAAAGACGGGAGAGCCTGGCTCAGGTCCAGACTCCTTCCACCTGGCCGGGTCTTTTGTCACGACGGCCTAAGTGGTCATAAAAGTTATATTAAATGTGTTTCATATTGCTTCTAAATGTCACATCTCTACTATAATGAACTGAAATAGGAAAAAAAAAACTACATCTCTTCTAATATTGCTCGTTTTTCTGTGGTTCCTGCATCAGTAAATATTGGAGTATTCTTGCTATCTGTATCTTGACAATAATGCACTTTGAGTCAATGGAGAATAAATGCTGTGCTGTACGCTTGGTCAAAGGAGATTTCTAAAAAACGTACTGCTGGGCTAAAAAAATATTAACAAAACAAAAAATATAGCTGCAAGCAGCGATACGACGGGACCAAGCATTGCAAGCAGACAGACAGACAGACAGACAGACAGACGAGGCATGAGTTATGCCTGTTCATGTCCATGCCTATTTACCTGCCTGTTATCGCTGCTTGCAACAATATTTTTTGCGCAAATGTACAAACTTCTAGGATTTCAGATAATGGTCTATAGAAAAGGTGGTGTAAAAAAGTTCACGCAAATTACTCAAAACTAAAATCAGGTTTAAGCTTTCACACTGCTCAAAATGGTGGAAAATCTGAGGGGGGAGCTTACTGGTCAAAGTGATAGATGCGTTCCGCATGAGTGTAAACAAGGTCCATGGCTTTTGGCCAAACGAGGCATGAGTTATGCCTGTTCAATGTTTTCATTTTTAAACAATTGCTATAATAACAATATTTTTCACTTAAAAAATGTACTTCCGATTTTTTGTCCGTATACACGTGTAGAAAGTTTTGTGCATTTTGATCAAAGATCCCGGGACGAGATAGATTTGAAGTGTTTTTCATATAATTCAAAATGGTGGATGACCTAAAGGTCAGAGGTCAAAAGTCAAAACACTAAAGTTGTTCGGCATGAGGGGACGCATATGTGAAATGAAGTTGTATTGCGGTCAAACGGTTCATGAGCAATGCCTGTTCAAAGTCAGCATTTTCAATCGAGTGCTAGAGTACCACCCTTTGGTCAATGGTTTAGGTTTTGTGTTTTCTTCGTAAGCACGGTTTGATACAATTAGCATATTATGCTAATGGTATCACAACCGTGCTTACGAAAATAAACTGAGGGTGAAAGCCTATCAGACAGTTGCGTCATCTCCGTTCACTTCATCATGCCAGGTCTTCTACATAGACTTCTATTGGTGAATATAGTGACAAAGCCCTGAACTGGAAGTTTACGGAATGATGCCGGCGCCGTTTCATAATATATATATATATATATATATATATATATATACTGCGACTCCAGACAAGCTCAATATACCTTGCCACTAAAATATGATGCTAAGTTAATCAAGGTGGGTTGAAATCCAAGAGATCACTTGCAGGCACTTTAAGTGCACAGAGTTCCTCAAAGGCACAGCCTGATAGGATCTACTGGCTTCATTATGGAGAGAGAGAGAGAGAGCTCACTTTAATCAACCTGGGAGCCACTTATCATGAGGACGCCTTGAAGCACACGCACGCACGCCAGTACACATGCATGAATAAATACACACAATTTGTGCAGACATGTGGAGACGCATCTTAGAACTGACGAACATACTGTAACTCACACAAAAACACATACTATAACACACGCACGCGCATATGAACACACTAATAAGCCTGACATACTCCCACCCTGGAGGATTAGAGTGGAGGGCCAGCAGACTTGTGTGATGTCAGCAGACATAAGGTAAATGTAGAGACGTGCGCGTGCACACGCACACACACACACACACACACACACACACACGCGCGCGCTCGCTTGCGTGCGTGCGCACAAAGGTCTAGTACACCCACAGAGACCAGCTCTATTAGTGTTGTTAAGGACAGCATGTCAGCATGCTACTGTACTGTACACAGTGTGTGTATGACAGTCTACCTCATGTGAACTGAGTAATGTGTACAATACAGAATCCTGGCAAACAAAAGTACGTATGTGCGTGCATACTGCATGCGTAGGGCGGGAACAAGTATTTGTATTTGTACTTATAATAGTCTACATGTACATGTGGCATGTCTATGTTAACCCATGTACATACATATTTGTATCAGTGCATACATATGTGAATGGGGTATGTGTGCATGGTGCGTGTGTAAATGTATCTGTGCATACATGTTCTCTGTGTACACTGTGTGTATGTGTGTGTGCGACGTGTGTGTGTGTGTGTGTGTGTGTGTGTGTGTGTGTGTGTGTGTGTGTGTGTGTGTGTGTGTGTGTGTGTGCGTGTGTGTGCGTGCACGTGTGTGTGCGTGCACATGTGTGTGTGTGCATGCATGGCTCGTGGACAGCCATATTGTGATTGAATCATTCCCCAGGCAGAGTACGGGAGGTGGAAGCAGGCTGTGAGAGAGATAGGAACAGACAAACGCGACAAGGCGAAAGAAGAAACGGACGTGCATGTCCCGCAGGCACACGCACGTATGCATGCACCCACACACACGCACACGCACACACACACACACACACACACACTGCATGTACACACGCAGAAAAACCAACACAAAAAAGATGCATACTGTATAATCAGTCTCGCAAACGCATATGCACGTACAGTAGAGTGAAAAAATACACACTTGCATTACTCACTGAGAAAGGACTGCTAACTATACACACGCACACATGCACGCACACATGCACGCACACATGCACGCACGCACATGACGCACGCACGCACTCTGCTGAATGAGACATCTGTTAGAATAGTAGGCCACTAGAGTATCTAGGTTGAGTATTAAGTGAAAATCTCCATGTCGATGGTTTCTGAATGAGTCAAGCTGTTTTACGAGGAGGAGATGCAAGGACACGATTTTTGCTCATGGGGTGCATTAATATGCGTGTGTGTGCATGTGTGATGATGTGTGTGTGTGTGTGTGTGTGTGTGTGTGTGTGTGTGTGTGAGGTCTTGTCCGCTCGTGTCCATGCTCGAGAGTCGAGACACACTTGTGGGCATGCAGTCTAATTTATGGAATTTCTTAGATTTTAATTTAATTACTTCATGAAATTATTGGAAAAAACATTGCATTTGTTTAGTAATTCATGAAAATAAAATCTTTTTTGGAATTGGTTTTTTGAAAATGTAATAATTAAAAACAAAAATAAAATAAAGGGACCCATTAAAATGTGTCTGCGACCCAAAGATGGGTCCCGACCCCGTGTTTGGGAACCAGTGCTATAGATCCACGTGTATACAGCCCAGAGGTCACTAATGGAGAACATGGTGGTAATAATGGTCTTTCCAGTCCAGGTTGCACTCTAATCTCATCAGCCTAACTCAATAAGGGAAAGGTCGGTCTATTCCACAGCAGACTGTGTGTCTTGTCCCTGTGTTGACCTACAGAGAAGACAGAGAGGAGAGGAGGACACACGTTGGGACCTCGGGCGTTCTTGGTTAGAGAGAGAGAGAGAGAGAGAGAGAGAGAGAGAGAGAGAGAGAGAGAGAGAGAGAGAGAGTCTCTACCGATACGTATCCAATTTACATGGTGATTTGTATGTTTACAAATAAAAAGCCGGCTGATGGAAAGCACACTTGGTTTTTGGTCAGTTTAACCCAGAGCGATTCTAATTAATGTCTTCGAAATCTTCTTCTAAATAAGTTACGTTGCCGTATCAGTGGCGCTACATCTGCTATTTTACATTAGCCAAAGCATAAAATAATGGTTGGTTAAAATCTCAAATGCTTTCCCGGTTTGAATGGGTTGAAGGACCAAAATGATGTCCACTGTCTCCTCCGACAAGAGAAAGGTAACAATATCCCAACAACGATAGAGTCCAACCACTAGATGGGATAGTTATTGTATTAACATACTGCGCTCTATACCATGCAGACTGGTTAAACTAAAATATTATACATTACAATTCAGTTCAGACTAGTCATAGCGGTGTATGTAAAAAACACTTTTCAAGCTTTGCTCAGGCTAGAGGATTTGCACAGAGTGTATTACTTTCTGTTGGCAGTGTCTCTTGTTCTGCACCAGGTGGGATGTAGCGGTTTATAGGGTGTTACAGTACTGTATTGTAGGAAACGAATGGGAGGCCAACGGGGCCCGTCGATCGCCACCAATTGTAAAACAACGTGCACCTTTCTAAATCTTGGAAGGTGTCTTTATGGTGATATTATTATTCTATATTGCACTTCTTTGCCCTGTCTGTATCTGTAACGTTTACTGCTGTGCTGTCTCTGACGCCCATAAAGGTACTCTACTGTATTCATCAACATGTTCCTTTTTCTCAGGAATAGAACAGAGACTGTGAAGCAGCCTTTTGGGAGAATGTGTGTGAGGAGGAGGAGTGTCTGCTAGTTAAGAAAACCCAGAGAACAGCAACCTAACAGCTTGTTGTGAAATCTGTTCGGTCTGAAATCTCAACATGTCTGCCTCCCACGGTTGTGTCCCATTAAACTTAATCCATTCTGTTTATCTCTTCCTTTCTCTATTTCTCTTCACTCTCTCTCACACGCGCAAGCACGCACACGCACATGCACACGCACACACATCATTTACTCTATGCCTCCTCCCGTTCTCTCCCACTTTCTACTTCAATTTGGTTTCAATAAATTTATAAAAAACAATTTGCATGGCACTTCATGCTGTCTGGAAACGAATTAACGACATGTGAAATTTGTAATAATTCCATATACTTTTCCGAGTATTGAATTTGTGGCATAATTGTTGGAGCTGGAGCTGAAAATGTGTAACATAACAGTTCTATGAAAATCAGGAACTCCTTGTCTGTGTCTCTCGCCTCACTCAGTCTTTGTCTTTTTTCCACTCACACAGTGGTGAGGGGCTGGCATCGCGTTTGACAGAATCAGATCATGTGATCAATCAGAGCACGGCGTTGGTGAGAAACACACACACACACACACACACACACACACACATAACACACACACACGCACATGCATCAAGCAGAGACCTGAGACTGAGAACAGAAATTAATTCTCGAAACTCTGGCAACACGTCTCTGAACAGCAAAAGAAGAGAGAGAGAGCAAGAGAGAGAGAGGCATAAAAAGCCGTCCGACATCGATAACAGGCACGTAAGGGGAAAAAAAGAAATATTGTAACTCCGTTTTCCTTCAGAGTCTGACTCTGACATGAAGGAGGATAGGAGCTTAAATAGTGACCTGTGAGGCTCCCCAGTGAATCGCCTCTAATCAGCCCCTGGGGAGAAGGCTCTCTGCGGGCCCCCGGCTGAGCCCAGAGTCAGGGGCAGGCAGGCAGGCACACGGCAAGGCTGACAGCCTCACCGCCTGACGATCGATACCCTGCCTACTTTTAAAGTGTTGAGATGTTGAAAGGCAGATGAGGAATTTTCTGCCAGTGAATAGCCAGCGAGGGGAGGGAGTTTTTTTTTTTTTTTTGTCTTCTTCTTTAATCAGTTTTTTCTTTTCTTTTTTAATGCGAGTTTCTGGTGAAATAACCTGACGTACGTACGTGTGTGTGTGTGTGTGTGGGCTGGCGGGGGCTTGACGCACTGAGGTTGCGTCGACTTGCATCAGCCTTGTTTCCATGTGGGGCACCGAAGTGAGTGCAGGCACGCGCGCCCACCCCCCCCTCTCTCTCTCTCTCACTCTCACACACTCTCACACACACACACACACACACACACACACACACACACACAGTGCCAGTGCTTTGTGTTGTGTGTGTGTTACCGTGTGCCTGCATCACAAACGAAAGGCATGTCAGACGCAGATGACCTTGGTCACCTTGTTTACTCACGCGATGGTGGGTAACAGAATTGAATGATTTATATATTTATTTGTTTGTATTTATCCGGGAAGGGGGGGGGGGGGGCATCATCATGGCACAATCGCACATCAGCAGTCAGTTTCACACGGCGCGATAATCCAAGTCTCATCCATTTATTGCCATATCATTGCTGCTGCAGCGGCCGGGTACCCGATCTGCAAGGCTGAAATTGAAAATTGGCCAGTAGGACAGCAGCGGCAGCAGCAATGTGCTTCCTACAACTGTATCTGTGGCGGTGTGTGTGCGTGTGTGTGTGTGTGAGCACAGAGTTAAGGCACAGATTAATTCAAGACATTTTTAGCAGCGCTAGCTGATGGGCTCTAAGGATAGCAGTGTCAGTCGGTCGGTCAGCCGGTCGGTCTGTCCTACTTTAGCCCCAAAGAAGACGTTGTCGCTGACGGGCCAAAATGCTGTATGTCCGAAACCGTTGCAATTCTGAAAATGGAACCTGTTATTATTTTGTTGTTTCACCATATTGTAACCTAAATTAACTACTTGATCAATATACGGCAGCCTCACACAAAAGCATCAACACGTGAAACAGCACGTTTCCAGCTTGTCGATCTGCCACTTTTTATGAAAAGTAACAGTTTTGGACACGGTTTCCACCCAACAGAGACCATTTACTTTCAGCCTGGACAGGTCCTTAAAGGTGAAAATAGCGGAAATAGAAGATCTACGACCTCACAACGTGTCCCATTTATTGTGATGCATTGTGAGCTCATGGATGGGTTACTTGTGCTATATACTTGCCTGACACACTGTCGAATTGGACTGAAATGGAAAGGTTTCTTGCGGTGCAGGTTGCCATGAACGTGCTGTGGACCTTCATTCTACATGGAGGATGAACACTAGGGGTGTAATGATGCATTTTAACAGCGATACGATGCGTATCATGACGATACATGGTTAACGATGCGATACATGGACCATATTGGTTCATTATGGCGATATGATACGATTCAATGATTTGAAATCGATACATTGAATATATGTGTGAAACTTGTGGATAGTGCAGGTTTTTTAAGGGAAAGATTTATTATTGTGGATTTACATACTGTAAGTAAACACAGTGATTCTCTGGCAAATAGATGGACATTGTATTTGTATATGAACAAACCCACACCTTCACATTTTCGATAGGCCGATTGTAGCTATATGGAATGGAAAAGTAATTATACCCGTCTTTTTCTTCTTAAAAATGCTAAATACTTATTACGATAATACTTATCGTATCGTTTTGCCATTGCAAAACGATACGATACAAAGTCAAACAATACGATACGATATTTGCTGTTTACAAATCGATATACTGACAATATACTGACAACATACTGACAACGATGGCTTCCATTATTGCATTTTTTAGGAATAGAAAGCCTGCCGATTCTATTAGCTAGGATACCCCATCGATGATTTCACTGGAAGACGGGTTTCTGAACTGCCCACAGCCCACCTATGAGACAGAGTGGTTTCTGAACTGCCCACAGCCCACCTATGAGACACAGAGTGGTTTCTGAACTGCCCACAGCCCACCTATGAGACACAGAGTGGTTTCTAAACTGCCCACAGCCCACCTATGAGACACAGAGTGGTTTCTGAACTGCCCACAGCCCACCTATGAGACACAGAGTGGTTTCTGAACTGCCCACAGCCCACCTATGAGACACAGAGTGGTTTCTGAACTGCCCACAGCCCACCTATGAGACACAGAGTGGTTTCTGAACTGCCCACAGCCCACCTATGAGACACAGAGTGGTTTCTGAACTGCCCACAGCCCACCTATGTGACACAGAGTGGTTTCTGAACTGCCCACAGCCCACCTATGAGACACAGAGTGGTTTCTGAACTGCCCACAGCCCACCTGTGACCATAGTGACCAAGTATATGAACATAGGTTGAAAAGTAGTGAAGTCGTCCTTTATAAGAGTTGCGTTGTGTTGAGATCAAAACATTTTTGCTCAAAATCGAAAAAACAAATCATAGTATCGCTGTGTATGTGCAGCCATTGTTTTCTTGTAAAAACCCTTAATGAGCACACAGAGGATCTTACCGTGGCGTAGGTGTGTGCGTGGGCTGTGCTTTGCTGCACACGTCAGACGAAATCACCTGGAGGGATTTGATACGGTGAACCCTTATAGAAAATCCAATAATTTAATACCTGATGCTGCACTGTACTGGCAAAGCTCTTCTCTGGTCGGCCTACACACAGATGATGAAGCTGTCTGGTTACTGTCAGCTCCTGTTGTTGTTCTTCTATACTCTATAGTCTGGAACACACTTTATGAAGTGCAATTAACCACTTCAAGCCCTACAGTATATACTTTTCTGTACGATGAAAAGAGAAAATAGCAGGTGCAATGCCGCGTGAGCTTATACTGTCCTTGCTATTTTGGGAAAATGCTGAAAAGAATTGGAAAATTGGAAAACAGTTGACGTTTTCACCGATGATGATATGCCGAAAATAGGACGCAGGGTTGAAAGCATGAAGTCAAACGGTAACCTCTCCTATCTGGCAAGTAGGCTTTAAAAACTAAACATTACATGTATATTGTTACTGTATACATGCAGTCTACCAACAAAATGTACGTTATTTCTTTTTTTATCTCTCTTCATTACTATTCCTGCCCATCCATTCTGTTGGACATCTGGTGCTGGCTGAGTGAGAAGAGTTCATTTCAGTTCAGCTCCATAGCTTTAGGGGAGGTCAGTGGCTGAGGTTGGTGGTGTGTGTGTGCGCGTGCGTGTGCGTATGGGTGCATGGGTGTGTGCGTCTGTGGGGGGATTGGGGGCATTTATGCAGAGCCCAAGTCAAGAGGAGGTCAGTGATTTAATTTGGGGTAGGGGAGTGCACGTGCGTGCGTGTGTGTGTGGGAGTCTGTTTTGTGTATAGAGAGAGGGTCTCCTGGATAAAGACAGGTGTAATGGCACACAGCCCCCTACTCCACCTGGCCAGGTAACCACTGACAAGTCAAAATCAGGCTGGCCTGTCGGCCTACCGATCACGCTCCCCCGTGGTGGGGGGCCGCAACGAGTCACTGAGCCCGTGACACAGCTGGCACCATGCATATGCTGAGCCCGTTGGATCCCCACTGACCGTAGCGACCCACCCGGACCCTCATGGTCTCTGAGAACTCTGTGTTCACCACGGTTATTACTGTGACAGATACTTTAACACCCCCCCCCCCTCCCCGCCACGCCACACACATACACACCCCCCACGACACACACATACACACACGCCACCCCCACCTTCAGCCAATCATAGCGCAAGCCTGCAATCTCCCGGAGCGTGCCCAGGTGCATTATGGTAACCGATGAGTGTTATCACGGTCAAAATACAAACCAGGCAGGCGTAAATCAGACGATGATTGGGGGGAATCTTTTCCCGCGATACAGGACGATGGATTTATGGGGCGTGTGTGTGTGTGTGTGTGTGTGTGTGTGTGTGTGTGTGTGTGTGTGTGTGTGTGTGTGTGTGTGTGTGTGTGTGTGTGTGTGTGATACCAAAGACTTTGGTGTAGAGGGCAAAAGATTAGTGGGAAGAGTATAGAGCTGGTCAACCAGTATAGGGTTTAACTGGTTAAAATGACTTGATCAACACTGCAAAAACATGCATGTGCAAATACAGTGCACACACAACACACACTTCCTGGCATTTACATGGGCACACTATAGTTGTGCAAAAGTTTATACAAAGAAGCATGCAGACGTGGCCTCCAACGCAATGAGGGGGAGAGAGAGATGCATAATAGAGGAAAGGCAAGGAGCGAGAGACATGACGAGAGAGTGACGAGAGAGAGAGAGAGAGAGAGAGAGAGAGAGAGAGAGAGAGGAGCGAGAGAGATCAGCCATCCGCTGAGATGATAATGAAAGAATAATAATAGACTATGGGATGAAATTACTGAGCTTTACCCACAATATCTTCTCTCATTAGCGCCGGCGCTAATGTCAGCATTTACGCCTGTGTTCTACACCAGCTCCCCCTAATTAGGCGTGGGGCTGCTAAAAATAAACAGCGAGCTAAATAGTGGCGTGAAACTACATGCAAATCTGTTGATGTACAGGAATAATGGAGGAAATGGAGGGAGGCTTGGGGTGCGGGGGTGGGGGCTGCAGATTAGCGGTGTGCTGCAGACTAAAGTAATTGAGTTGCGGGCTGTGTTGACATCGAGTCGTAGTCAGTGTCCACGCTATGGAACGTGCAGCCAGTGTGGGTGGATTTGTGTGTCCATGCATGAGCGAGTATACACGCCAAGCGTCTCAGTTTATGTTCGTCACAACGTGTGTGTGTGTGTGTGTGTGTGTGTGTATGAGTGTCTGCAGATTACCACACATAGGCGGGCTGTAGACCGGATCAGACTGGTTTGTTTGGAACAGAAACCAAGGAAAGCCTGGTGAGTTTATATGCGATAATCTTTCAAGTTGGAGCCCTTGTCATTCATACTCATTCGGCTTTTGGAACTCAACAACACAACTAAAACTTTGTGCTATTCTGAGGTGATTCCTATTAAAAATGCAATATTCCTTTCCTTTGTTTTGTCTCCAGCTGACGCATAATCAATGACGTTGACGCGAAAGGGCTCCATAGTGATGAAAGCAGCAGCTAAACAAATGAATAATGTCTGTTAGATTTAGCTGTCAATGTGCATTGACATGACTGTTGACTACAATCTATCACACCCATTATTTATTTGATTAGCTGCAGCTGTGTTGCTTACTAGCCTGAGGTGTTTTTTTAATCTAGTGTAGTTTTTCTTACCATAATCAGTTATGATGTCCATCAACCAGTGGTAAAAAATAAAAAATAAAATAAAATCCATATGTAGCGCGCTATAGCTCCGAGCAGGGAAGTAGGGTTCATCTGCAGTTTGCCTTTTATGGCAGCCCATTTGGGACAAAACTCTCTGGAGAGTATATGAGACATTAAAGACAGATGTAGGCCTATAAAACAAATAATAAAAATAAAAATAAAGTTGATCGATCAAAATTAGCGACTTAGTGATAAACCTGCCGTGCACGGTCGGAGTTGTGGTGCGCTCCGGATGTTGTTATGTACCAACCACTCGTTATTGGATATAACAACATCAGATTAAGGTAAGAAAACAGTTAATCCGGAATTATCCTTTAATCTGAAGTTCTGAACTGGAAAACAAACTACAAAATAGAAAATCGGCCTAGGGTTTCATGGCCCTTTAAAAGGACGGAGAAGTTCAGTAGCCTACATGCACGCACGCACGCATGCATGCACGCACGCACGCACGCACATACACACACACGCACACGCACACACACTAATCCCTGTGGTACCGGGTGGAGGAGAGAGGAGATGCACGGTGCGAGTCTATGTCCTGCGCTGTGAAGCAGCATGGACAAGCTGTCGCTTCACCTGAGCTAGAGACTTGCAGGGACACAGGGCACAGCCAAGGACAAGGACATGGAGATGTCACTCCTCACTCACATCAAAGAGCACTGGGGCTGATGGGGGTCAGGGAACAGGAGGACCAAGAGATAAAAGAACAGTTTTATACTTTTTATAGGGCCTACTTTTACATTCTGAATGTTGCTTTGTTTGTTCGTCAGATCCACATCGTGCGAGGTGAGGGGGTGAAAAAACCTTGAATGAGCAAATCAAAGCTAGCTGTATATAGAGCTCAAATACAAATTTTGAGTCTTGGGCCACACAGCACTGCCAGATGTGGCATAAGAGGCACTTTTACCCAGAGCAACATAAGAAGTCCAAGAGATGGGAATAAATGGCAAGGGCCCTCATCAAACACAAGTCAAAATGTTGGAAGTAAATAGAGCGTAAATAACTTCCGAAGGCAGGCCTAACTACTGTGAACCAGGTAAACATAAAAACTAGCATGTGTCGAAGCATCCTATCCTATACAAAATAACCTTCTTGGCAATTGACCTATAGCTAAGACCCGGCCTCTCCCTCTTAAACACTCCCACTTGGACACTTTCCAGCCGGGCTCATTCATTCCAATGTAAATATCATGGATTTTACACATCAAATACTGGTTCATTTTTGGAACCAGACCTTCAAAACCTCTTCCAAATAGCCTGCCGTATATGCACTGGAAAAATGTGTGGAAATATGTGCGGGTTTAGGGATAAGGGGTAAGGGGTGGATGTGTCTTGGGGGCATTGGACAGGGTATAGATCTGCTATACTTCCGATGCAGCAACACCGGCACACAACAATAACATATAAATCAGGCTTTTAGTCAAGTCTGGTTCCAATCATCAGGGCTAGTGGGATGTTTTAAATGACTGTATGAAATCATCAATGATATTCCACTATTTCCAGCCCTGTAATTTGTAGCTAAAGGCCTTTTGATAGACCCAGAACCAGAGCAGGGGTGATGTTACCATATCACCCCACAGGGCTGGACTGGCCACAGGTCATACCGGGTATATTCCCGGTGGGCCGCGACTGTAGGGGGCCGCCATGATTTTTGGACAGGCAGGCAGGCCAATAGGCGGCAGGCCACCAGGAAAGGTCCGGGCGTGCTGCCATTCTGCCAGTGCCATCATGATAATTTCACTGTATCAGTGAGACAAATAAACCCTCTACAAAGGGTTGTGTAGTTAGTTGTCTGTTGGTTTGTATCATTTATGTTGTTCTGTGAAAGTGGTGGTATTAGGGCTTGTTTGTTTGTGTGGGCCTCGACGGAGCGGGGGGTAGAGTTTCTGCTATCTGCGCACTGGTTGTGGTGGGCCGGTCAGGGCCAAATTCACGCGAGAATGACCGGGCCTAATTTTTGTCCCAGTCCAGCCCTGTCACCCCATGTGGGTGGCAGTATTATTGTGTGGGATGTGGAAGTGCATCGCTCAAACTTCTGAATAGGCTACATTACCTTCAGAGCTACAGTCTTGTGCATGATGGGGATATGGTAAGTGAAGCGATCATCTGAGTCAGTGTGTGCATGCTTCCATGTATGAGTGTGTTTGTACCTGGATTTATTATCGTGTTGCCGTGAGAGAATAGTTGGCTATGATTACACGCACATCTAATAGTAGTTGTTTGAAATTCTTTATTTAGGAATACCCCATTGAGATACAGTATCTTGTTTTCGAGAGGGTCCTAAATAGTAGTATTAATAGGGAAATTAAGCCCAAACCTGCAATACATGAAAACATTTCTCTCTTTTGTATAACGCCCACACTCCTATACAATATAATCACACATTTGCTGAATGCCAAAATGTTCTCTCCCTTTTATGTGATTTTCTATGTTCACTGGGCACTGTGCTTTTAGTAGTCTAGACAATGTGTGTCGGACAATGTTCTATGTGGTTATTTACAGTGCTTAATGTGCAGAAGGCACAGCCTCTATTATCACAGGCGACTGAAGACGTTTGCCACGGATGGGACCCGAGGTCCTACAGGACTTCTACAGAGTAAATTACAATTTAGGAATTGGGAAGAGATTAAAGGCTTACATGTACAAAAAATAAAATGTACAGAATACCGATAAGACACCAAATTTCTAAAAACAGTTACATATTGTAGTGACGTGTATAGTCAACAGGGGGCTTCTACAACAACTCAATGGTACTAGAGTGCCTCATCTCAATGTATTTCAAGACATATACATTATACAATGTACGTTTCGTCAACAAAGCTGGCAGGCTTGTGAAAAAGCCATCCCAACCACAGACTGTTTCAGACACCAAGTGAGAAGTGGCTTCATATAGCCACAGAGCCACTGGCAGTAGACTGCTAAACAGCTATGTCCCCCAAGACAATATAGACTCATGAACAAGACAGGGAAAATACAAAATATGATCTTTGAAAACACAAATGTTCACCTATACTGACATTACCAAAATAGGGACGGCAGCCTGATCATCAGAGAAAACGTTGGCATCGACAGAAGTAACTCCCTGCCAAAAAGCTTGTACTGTGGAAACCAACACACAGGCATCGATCAAAAGGACATCTCTCACCTACCTACAGTATGTGCATGTGCTAAAGAAAGACACTGGTGTGGAAAGCAGAAAACGAGCTGGCCAGATGTATGGTGAATCGAAATGACTGGAGAGCTGGAGAGCTCGCCTGAGGACGACGTAGAGAGAGAACCAGCAGAGAAAACCAGCAGCAGGTTAGTGGCTGCACTGCTTGACGTGGCCACTAACTCAACATTAAATATTATAAGAAAAATCCCCGAGCAAAGAGACTACCCAAATAAAACAACGGAGCACTCTCGGTTTATTACAGTTATATTATAGTAGACTTTTCTTCTTACAACAGAAATGTTTGTTCTCTGGCAAATGGGTTGAAACAAAGCCTTGACTCGATCGTGGCTGACACCTATACCTACACATTTCTGTAGTATAGTTTGCTAGCATTAAGTCTACCTCAGTGGAAACATACCCAATCTACTGTTTTGTTACCCGGCATGAAGCTGACAACGTTCTAGCCGATTTTAATTTATATCGAGTGCTATTTGAGAACTATTGAGTGCAAATTTGTTCTCTGTCCTCGGGTCCCATCCAAAGATCACTGTCATTATTATGGTAATTACCGCTCAGTAAATATTATGTAGATGAAACAAATGAATGGGAAGACATTTCAGCAAGTGGCACTTGGGTAAAATGTTGTATTTTCAAGTTAGTAATTTAGTGAGTGAATATGGCTTCATAGGAATAAAAAAAACAAAGCATTTTTCTCTTTTTGTGAGTAAAATGGGGAAAATGGATTACAAAGGAGAAAATAGCGCTAGTGTATGACAGAATGCCCTTTACGCCGAAGAAACATTTATTCGCTGAGAATCGCGGAAGGTTTCGAATATTTGGCAGTTTCACTCACACACACACACACACCTAAACCTGCATCTAAATGTACATACTGGACCCTGATTGGTGCCCCACAAGTTCGGGGCCTTAATGGGGGCAGCAAAATCCAATCAAAACCGAGCGGGGACAGATTCATCTGCCAATGGCTTCTCTTTTCTATTTCCAGGCTATAGGTCTTTTTATAGTGTTTCTGTGTGTTGGCATGCATGGGCTAGAGTGGCTCCATGCTGTTAACTGACTCTCAGATCAATATCCTGTCCCCCGCCGGACTGAGCGGACAGACTGTGTCCCACAATCTGCCCCGGATGCTGTCTGTCACGTCCCAGCGAATAAGGGATGAAATAAATGTACTTCATCTGATCGGCTCCCACCAGTGTCCCCACCCAACACAGCCATGAGTCAAGCAATTACAGCTTATTGTGTTTGACCATGCAGAATTGCAGATTCTCTGACACAATCACTGTACAATTACACACAGACATTCTACGAACATATAGAACGTGTCTGTGTCTAGATGCTGTGGGTTTTAACTGCCGCCCTCCTTTTCCCCACCCGTTTAATCCATGCTCTGAACAAAGAGTGTCGGTTAAAAATGTCGAATAGCTGATTTCTATATACGGTCTAGCATCAAAATCTGTACGAAACCCTATATTATAGGGATTCTATAACGTGGGTACAGATTTTGATGCTACATTTACTAATTTAGCCAGTCCTAGCCTGCTCTCTCTTTTTGCTGTTTGCACAGCAGAGGCAGAAACTGCGGAATGTAGGGCTGCTAGAGTTCATCCACACTTCATCAATTCACACAAGCAGAAAACTCACTCCATAGTAGCTATATCCATCCACCATTACGGATGCAAAGATATCTGTCATCTTATCAATGTACTTTCAGCAGAAATGAATGTTCCATAAGAAAAGAAAGTTTGTTTGTGAAGTGCCTGCAAAGGGGCAAGACCTATTTGCAGGCACTTCACAAACAAACTTCCCCCCCTGCACGCAAGCACGCAGGCCCACACACGCGCGCGCGCGCGCACACACACACACACACACACACACACACACACACACACACACTACAGGGCTGGGCGATATGACAATATGACGTATATACGATAGAAAATGTCTAACAAGCGTTACGGCATAATTACGTCACAGCGCCCAGCCACGCTGTGCTGTTATTTCATAACAAACATGAAGGGAGATGATGGCTGACGAGATTCAGAGCGGAGTAACACTAAAGTAACCGCCCATTCACTGTTATAAAAGCAGGTTTCATGTTGGTTCAAATTGATAAACTGCGTGAGCCACTTCTGCAGCGTGAATGGAGCTTAAACAGTTGAACAATTGAGCTTTTTCGGTTTTCTACGTCTGTCCTCTTACCTGTGCAGTCCTCCTGCTGCGTGTCAGTCTTGTGTCTTGTTTTATTGTTCCAAATAAATTTTTCCATTTGAAAAATCCTTAATTCAGCAACAGCTTCCAACAACAACAACAACAACAAAAGACGCTAACTTAAGTTGTGATCATCAACAAAAAAAGGAAAGGAAAAACATCCCCTCGGGCCTCGTCCCATACGCACAGCTGGCCATGGAGAGTTGAGTTGACGACGCGGTCGCATTCTCTCTCACTCTATCGCCTGTAGTCAATTAAACATCGTTAAGCTGCACAACGTCTTTAACAAACTACACTACTACAACTACAACAGAACATTTTGATTCCCTATACAGAGCTTAAAATTAACGGAAACAGCTGTGTGTCAGTGAGTGACAAACTGACATGAGGTATTTCTTTTTTCCTGAAGAAAATGTAATGAGGAGGCATGAGGTCAGTCCGCTGCCCCCCCAGGTTGGCAGAGGAAGTGTAGCGCCCAGGATTACATTAGATAATTGGCACTGGGTGAAAAAAGAAAACTGGGTTACAAAATCGTGGGATAAAAATTTGAAAAGAAGACAATGTAATGCAGACACAGGCCTGTACTTCTGTGTCTGAATGGGAAAGTCTTATTTCTTTATTTTTGTTTTTTAATTGTCATAATATTAATAATAATAATAATAAAGTATTATTATTATTATAAATATTTTATTTTGCATTATTTTTGTACTTGCTTTAGGCCTGTCTGTGCATGGGCCTGAACAAAAATCATTTTTTTTAGATAAAATAAATCGGTATCATAAGAAATATGCTATATCGTGAGTATATCGTTATCGTGATATAAAAAATCTATATCGTGATATGAGATTTTGTCATATCGCCCAGCCCTACACACACAGTCACACACACATACACACACACACACACACACACACACACACTCTGCCACTCTCTAGCTTCCTCTCTCTTGGGCGTGTGCTGTCCAGAGGCAATACACAATTACAACTATCCGAAGCGTTGACAATAATTGTTTTGGGATTGCTTGCCACTGCAAAGAGTTGCAACACGGAAGGGTCATGCATGTGTGTGTATATGTGTGTGTGTGTGTGTGTGTGTGTGTGTGTGTGTGTGTGTGTGTGTGTGTGTGTGTGTGTGTGTGTGTGTGTGTGTGTGTGTGTGTGTGTGTGTGTGCGCGCGTCTATGTGCGTGTGTGTGTAGGGTATAATAGAGTCGAGTAGAAACAATCCAAATAACTGACTTCCGAATTGTGTACTCACAATTTTTTTTCCCCGACGAGGTTGGCCATATCAAAATGTGCTTAGTTGTGGCTGTTCTCTGAGTGTTGTTTTCATTTAAATCTAGTGGTATAGAGTCTATAACCTGAGTCCATACTATAGACAGGCTAAACGCATTGCTTAACATCAGTGAAATGAGTCATTGTGCACAACATCCATAGGCCAAGCGGCCGATCAGTGGTGTGACTTCCTCACTTAGTAAAACCCAGTGACTCAGTCGGGCAGAAACATTCATGTAATAGTGCTGGCCCCGCAGTACACCTCATCTGCACTGGGATGCTGTACTCTACATGTGTGGAATGCCTGCGGGAATGCCAGGTTCACATGCTGTACAGGGCCAGATCTTAAAAGCTATTTCCCAAGCCCTGGGGGCCGAGCTTTGGGTTCGGCATGGTTTTTGTGCAGCAGAGCCGAACTGAGCAACAGCGATCCTCCTGGGGGCCAGTCGGGCCCCCTTCCAGCCCACCCGACACCCCGCACCCCACCCAACTCCACCCGTCAACCTCTGATGGCCCT
>NC_137862.1:16981392-17133892 GCF_963924005.1 Protomyctophum bolini | reverse complement strand
AAGTGAGGCTCATCCCTCTGCCTGTCTCCGTGTCTGTGTCCGTGCCTAATGCCTGTTTTGTACTTTTGGTTTGCCATGCCGTGCACCGAAAACTGCCGATTTAGAAGCTCAACATGCGTTGTGTGGCACGCTTTGAGCTTGTAGATCAGCTATTTCCGTAAGCGCGACACCGGCGTGCTCCTAAAGTATGAATCACTCGTATAGCGCTGGAGCTTCCCTTCTGTCTATCGCCGCTCCAGAAGCGACATGTGTGGCGGGAAAGAGAGTAAGATGAAGGAAAGGAGGGGAAGGAAAGGACTTAAGGCCTGTTCATAGTCTGTTCTTTCGGTGGTGAGGTGACCACCGCTCTGGTGGTGAGCTGACCACCGGAGCTGAAATAACGTTGAGCGGTGGTGAGTAAAAACAGAGAGAAGGGCTGGAGCGGTGGCGGTGGTTTGCTCTTCACCACAGCTCTGTGATGTCATGTTGTAGTTCGGTGGTCACCTCACCATCGAAAATCCAGACTATGTATGAGCCTTTACAGGACTTTTTTGTTTAGCTTTTTCCCCCCACGCTTCCGCATTGATTAGTTTTAGTGATCGTTTCGAATCGCAGAGGGGAATCACAGAAGAGAGAATAAAGAAGGAAAAGATAAATAAATAAAAAGGTGACCGGTGCTGTGGGTGACCTCTACTGAAGACATTGAGAGGACGAGAGGCTCGGTAAACAGCTTCACGTCCCTCGGAGCCCGGCCGCTCTCTCTCTCTCTCTCTCTCTCTCTCTCTCTCTCTCTCTCTCTCTGGCCTGGAGGCGGGGATAGGGATGCACTGATAAAAATAGGTCACACTGCCAATAAACAGCCCGAGAGGCTGCATGGCAGGGACACGCTACCAACGCCAACAGAAGACGGTGGAGGAGACGCACGTGTCCGTCTGTCCGTCCGTCCGTCTGTCACCCCCTTGGCCTGCAGGGAGATGGCGATAGAGAGGAGGATGAAAAAAAAACACTCAGAGAAGATATGGGCACTTGTCCTTTACGCAGAGGTCAAACCCCTGTTTTGAACACTCGAGCTGCGAGCGGAAAAGCCCACCATCTCAATGCAGGGCAGCGACATCCAACGGCATCTGCACTTCAATGTAAGTGGAAAAAATCACAATGGGGGGTAATGCATACTGTATGTGCTCATTAAAAATGTTCACTCCGGAGCTTGCTGACGAGAGCAATGACAGCGTCCCATCGAGACCAAGTCCCTCAGGCCAAGTGCACAAGTCAAGCCGTGGGGAGGGTGGGGGTGCTATATATCCTCTACACGTTCTCTGCCATCCAGGCGATTAATGCATACTACAAAGAAGGAGCCCCATGCGGCCTGGAGTCCTCATACTATTATACCCCTGACTGGGATGTGTCGGTCATCCGCCGCCCTCGTACAGGCGCTGACTGACTGTCCCAAGGCTGAATAGCTTTAATCAATGACTGCAAAGAAGGCAACAGTCACCGGGGACAAGTTTCATTAAGAGTTAAAGTCGTAAGAAGGGATGGGTGGGGGGGTGGGTTCTTTGCAATCTGCACCCCTCCAAGATGAGAAGGTGGAATGGGGGTAGGGGGGGGGTCTGTGGGGAAGATGAATGGAGGGAAGGGGGCCGTTTCCACACGCCTCTCCACCCGATCCTATACCTCGCCCAGGCTGTCATGACAAGCGGCCCGAGCTGCTTATTTATCGAGGGCTTTCATTCACGGGGCTGACTGACAGGGTAACATGCCGCTGTGATTTAAACTGGGGCCCGCAATTCTTCCGGCCCGTTGGCGTCCCGAGCGCTCCCCTTTCTAAAACAGCCACTCCTCCATAACCATCCATCAGGTGATGGTTTTATCAAGCGTCACCGCCATGTCACCGCCGGGGCCCACACTGCCAGGAGGGCCTTGCAGCGACACCAGTCCTTGATATAACATATTCGTTTCACTGCTTCTCCAACGCAATTTATTAAACTATATATATATATATATATATATATATATATATATATATATATATATTTAAAATCTTCCCGTGGCAAATGATTTTCATTAGTAGCCTACATGTACTATACAGCCAGTACCACAGTACTCCATTAAATAAACAATCTGGGTTACATCTCTCCTCAGATGTTTTTAAATCCAATTATTATTGTTTTATCAAATTGGATTTCATTCTCATTATTATAACAGTAATAAATATTATTACATTTTATTTATTTATTCGAGAAAGCCTGTGCCCGATGTAGTGTGTTGCAGTTTAATATGGCCTCGGGTGATGAATGCAGTTTGCTCTCATTGCTGCATGCACAGCAGAGCAGACAAAGGAGACAGTCCAAAGGGCAGTCGCTGTGCCCTACTAACATGGTCCGGTGCTGGGACGTCTTGGGTGTTAATCACATTACAGCCTAGCTCCAAGGTGTGTGGAGGACATCTGCACATGAGGAAAACGTGTGTAGGACAAAACGGATGGGTGACGCCACACCCGGAGTCACTATACGGGGAAGCTTATATAGCACTTAACAGCACTGTGCGCAGCCAGTCAGCAAAGACCTATTTACTGTTTGGAGACACAGAGAGACTACAGCCCTTCTTCTGCACAATTAGCCATGAAGAATCAAATGGGAGAAAACAGGGAGAGGAGAAAAAAAAAGGAGCCACAACGTGAAAACAACCGACGCCAACAACACGTTATCCTTGAACTGCCTGGCAAGGAGAAGTGTCACCGCTATGCCCCGTCGTTCCCTCTCATCTCTTCAGCTCTTTAGACTTCCAATTTGCATATTTTCAGAAAAATAAAAACAAAAGGGAGACGCAGGAGAACAGCAATCCTCAGCGGGGCTTTTCTTAACAAAGGTAGCTCTTTCAAAAGTTGTCCCTCGAAGAGAGGGGTTCTGGGAGTCCCCTGAGTTCCTGTGTCCACTCTGAAGGTCCCACAGCTTGCTCTGCTCTCAGGGGACCACGAGCTACTTAGGGAGGCTATGGCTGCAAAAAAAATCAGCTCTCTGCATTCTCCAACTTCCATAGCCTTTGTTGTCCGGGTACAAAGCTGTGTTATCTCTGTCTCTGTAGCGCTGCACTAATGAAAACATGCACGGACAAAACGAGGAAGCCCCAAGGTAGAAGAAGGTATGGTGAAATAAACACGTGTGCGCTGATGGGGGAGGACACGTCACTTTGGTTGTGGAGCTAAGCCAGAAAGAGACAAACAGAGTGCCTTGTTAACCACGTAAAACCCAATAAAAAAAATAGACTACCTACTAAATAAATCACACCCGTGTGAAATGAGGGGCGCTCATATCATTATACATCATCATGACGTAAAATAGACCCTATTTTCTCAGACACTATGACATAAAATTCTCCATTCATTGTCAATGGGAATTTAATGTTTGTGTAAGACAAAAAAAAGACACTAAGCCTATTTGCTCAGACGCGATGACGTAAATTCTCCATTCATTGTCAATGGGAATTTAATGTTTGTGTAAGATGAAAATCTACACTAATAGCTGAATATAGGAGCTCCTCAAAAATCACTACTATTTCATTTCACAATTAAATGGTTTTACTGTAGATCACAATAAACTCCTTGCATCATGTACAGTATGCTGGCATCGCTTGTTACATGCCAACAATAGAGACGCCAATGTTCACATTTACTTACTACGACCATGTCACAATATTGCCCAAAACGAGTGTGTTTGTGTGTCTACACAACACAACACACACCAACACAAACACTGCGCGAGTACACATGTACAACTCTGTGCGATTGCAAAGACGTCACGAGACTGACATCACTGCAAATGTGGCCAGCTGTGATGGACACTTTCACACCCGGGGGGTGTTTTTCCTCAGTCCCGCCCAACACCAGGACACAGGGGGTGTTTTTCCTCAGTCCCGCCCAACACCAGGACACAGGGGGTGTTTTTCCTCAGTCCCGCCCAACACCAGGACACAGGGGGTGTTTTTCCTCAGTCCCGCCCAGCACCAGGTTGATAATACATTGTTATTTATCCATTTGGTCCTCTTCGCTTCCACACGGGCCAAAACCCAGCGGCCAGGATGTGTAAACAAAACACAAGGCACATGGTTGTAATGAGTCCCCTCTTCTGTTCTGTTGTTTGTGGGACCTACATTGAGCTGGAGCCCATTTCAGACACAGACACATACACAGACACACACACACACACACACACACACACACACACAATGCACCAAATTGCACCTTTCTAAAAAAAAATTGCTGTATGGAACATATGAGCTTTACCTAACTTTGCTACTACAGGGAATATTTGCACAATGCACATGTGCATTGACGAAATGATCCACGCTTCAATGCAAACGGAACAAACAGGAATGGTTTGAAAGCGCCAGCCCCGAGAGTGGACAGTTTACTTCACGTGTCGCAACGTGACAGGTTGTTATCTTGTAGATAGCCAAATAGCCAAAGTTGAATTGATTAATGTATGTTTTGTCATAATAAATCAATAGTAACTAAAGTTTTCAAATAACTGTAGTGGAATAAAAGTACAATATTCGTCTCTGAGATGTAGTGAGAGTAGAAGTGAAGGTATTGAGGTATCTGAAATACTCCAGTAAAGTACCTTAAAATTGTACTGTATAGTACATGAGTAAATGCATCACGAATGCCTAAAGACGTCTCTTGTGAGTCATTTGGGAGGAATGAAGAGTGAAAGCAGAGTCAGTGTTCAGTGTCAAATATTATTCCCCATGTTATACTGTTCCAACGAGAAGAGAGTGGGTCTGGCACTCAGATGTTGCTCATATCCACATTTATTATTCCCACAGGGAACAAACAACTTGCACAGACATTCTTTCTCAGTGTGCAGTGTTATATTCTTCTCTCCCCCACGGTGTAACATTTGAGCACTTGCAGAATGTGGCAGAAATTGGCTAGTGGTGCTAATGTACCCCATCTGTCACAGTAGACTAATTAAAGGTCCGGTGCAATGAAAATTGCATTTTCTCAGTTTCCATTGTGTACAATTTAACGAAGGACCTTTTAAGTTACTCAAATTATGACCGCTGTCATCATTGTGGAAAATGTGACCATTTAAAAACTCTCCCTCTGGTTGTCAACAGAATCAAACAGATTTAGAGATCCAAGCATAATTTCTACTCTGGTTCAGTTCTTCCATTGTTGCTTGGTGCCAGCGTTCTGATCAGAAGTGGAGTTAGCCCGGTAATTGCCAGTTTTGGACACAACAAACAGCACATTTCAAATAGTCTGTTCCTCGGCCCTATGCGCCATCGCTGACTGCCAAACAAAAGCAGCTAATCACCATCGATCAGTCGTCAGTGCAGTACTCTAATGAACACAATTCAGTGTACATGAATGGATATAACAAGTGCAGCTCCAAAACGGAAAGACAACAAGTGGAACAGGTGAAGTTGGCCATAAAGTGCGTTATGGATGACTTTTGTATTATGGATCACCAAGTACCCTGGTGAGGATATTGGAACTGGGGCTAACGTACCTGCAATACACAAGTCAGTGCTTCTCGATTTGTGTCAAAATGATATGTATTTGGTTAAAATGATTGTGATGCTAATTATTAATTATGCTAGGGAGTCAGGACAAGATTTATTCTTACCTCCCGTTGCTACACACACATTCACAACAACATCCGGTCCGTCGGTAAAAGTCCGGGCGCTATAAACGATGGGCACATTTTATTAATGGATTAGGCCCGGGCCCTTAAGGTGTTAATTATGCTAGGAACCCCCTGGAACCACCCTGAAGACTCCTAGGGGTCCCTGGACCCCACTTTTATAACCAATGACATGAGTGACAGATTAAGGACATACTGTATGTTTGGGTGAATTACTGTACATTTGCTGCATGGAACAAAAATCTTCTTCCCCTTGCGGCCAACCACTCAGACCACAATTGCCTGCCTCCAGCACAAACAAACCTCCAGCTCCAGGTATTCAAATGCAATGCATTCTGGGGATGTGGGGGTCTGGCTGGAGATTTGTGGGCACAAAAGACCTTTTGTTACATTTAATTACAACTCCCGTTCTAAAACAATATGGACTGCAGCTGATAACGTTTTAAAACTTCTGACTGATGAAGGAACAATATGGATTTGTTAGGAATGTATTGAACTAAAATACAAGTTCTAATTGACCCCAAAACAGGGCTCATATACTGTATAAGTATCAAGTTTTTATTATTATGATTTATTTAATGTTTGATATACAGATAGCAATTTCCCCCTATAGTAGAATGGTGTAATGGTAAAAATGACAAAATGACTGCACAATGACTACTTTTACTTTTTGATGGCAATACTTTTGTACTCTAAGTAAAATGTGAACACAGAACTTTAACAGAGTATTTCTATATTGTGGTATTGGTTGTGGTTTAACTTCCTAGCCAGGCCCAGTTCAGGGGGAGATGCAGTGCATTGGAGCAGCGGGTCGATGAGCCAGTCAGACTCAGGACAAGCCGGAGCAGCATCAGCGTCAATAGGCTAGAGCGCTAAAACAGCCTCGTAAAAAAGGATTCCCTGACGGCCACTAAAGAGGCATAACACAACCACAGTGAAAACTGTCGATGGACACGACGGCCAGAAACTGGGGAGCTGTCGTTTCTCAGGCTCTCTCACACCATCCAAACTATGTACCGTCATGGATGCACACTAACACAGGTATATATATATATTCACATGCACACGCACGCACACGCACACACACACTTTTCAAATTGTATGCCTCCATAAACATACACACACACACACACACACACACACACACACACACACACACACACACACACATACACACACACACACACACACACACTTTTCAAATCGTATGCCTCCATAAACATATACACTACCACACATAAATTGATTTATCACCCAGCCTTTATTTGCCCCGGGGGCGAGGGAATGTGATAAAAGGACAGAGAGGGTGATAAGCTTGCTAAAGCTAAAGCCATGTCTTCCCCTTGGGATTATACAGCAGCACAGCAGCAGACGGTTTCCGTAGTAGCTGAAGTTCCACCGAATGTTGAACTGGCACCGCAGGCAACATCGCTAACTTGAGGAAATGAGCACATCAGATATGGATGGCACTCACTACTAAAAATGGTTGGTGGAAAATTTGTAGAATTCACAGCTGGTAGAATGTACCCATCCCCCTTATTCTGTCCAACTCCCATTGCTGCTAACGATACCATGTCTTTATTACGTTTAGGCCTACCTATAACTTTCAACTGTACTGTAACTATATCTTCCCAGCAAGCCACATGACGTCATATCACATTCAGGACGTTCAGGACTATAGGCCAGCTCACAGCTGGGGATGATCAGATGGTCTTTACGTCATTTCCAGGACGTCTTCACCAGTTGAAATAATATAGCTTATTCTGGGCTACATCTGACATATGACCTAAGTTGATCTGGCCTCGATTATTATTATTATTATTACCCTTATCATCTTATTGTGATGTGTCAGCACAGTCTACTGTATGCAGAACATGTCAAACTGTCTCAGTGGCAAATAAACCCCCTCTTGATTCTGGTGATGTATTCTTGATAAGGAGACACTGGAGTTTATCCAGGTGCAGCATAGGAAAACGAAACACAGAGCAGGAAGAAAGAGACCTTCCACATTTCAAAGAATGGCTGCATACAAAAATAACTGTAAATTCCCATCTGTTGACAGTAAAACTGTCTACTCCATTCTCTTGTGAATTTATTGTCAGTGAACCAAATCTAAGGATTGTTATTTTTCAGCTTGTCATTATGTTTGCTGTGTCAACTTTTATATTTGGCTGACTTTTATATCAGCCACGTCAATGTCAACAGACTGGAACATGGTCAGGCAGAGAAACTCCTGAAAGGCATAGAGAGGTAAGCCTTGCTGCTGCACTTACTAACTCTGTGTACACAGAGTATTTAACTATGCATTAGCACAATGGTTCTCAAAGTGGGGTCTGGGGTCGCCAGCAAAATGAGAGTTAATATAGCATGCAAATCAGTTTAACCACTTTAACCCTATATGTTAGGGTTAATGTGAAAAGGTTGGGATATATTCCTCAGCCTAGTAGGAAAGTATGTGAAAGATTTCATGTAAATTGCACGCTGTGTTCAGGATCTGAGGCTTTTTGTTCAAAACGGGCCAATCGTGCAAACTTTGAAAGCCAATGTTAGCAAATTAGGATGGAATATGAAATATCGGACAGATCCATCTTGAACACATGACTGTAGACTAAGAGATAGTGTGTAACGATTTGCGGGATTTTTGGACAGAATCTGGAGGAGTAATATAAAATAAAATGTTTTTCAAAAGTCGGCATCCTGGTGGCACTATAACAGGCCGTTCTGGAAAACTTGGGGTAGATGTTCATCGTTGGCCTCCAGGGAGTGTGCGTGCAAAATTTGGCATCGACCGGATTAATGTTGCCAGAGATTAGCTGGTAACAGACGGACGGACGGACGGACGCACACACACACACACACACACACACACACACACACACACACACACGGACGAGTGCAAAACATACTCTCTCCCCATGCCTTCGGCCTGGTGGAGACAAAAATCAACAAATGTGGAAAAATAGTCTGTGCCCGTGGCATAAAATATTTTCAGATGGGGCCAAATACATATTAATTCGGGGCTCCTTGACATGAAACAGTTGCAATGGCATCTCTAAAAGTGCACATTTTTGCCAGCCTAAGACCTGAAGGTATACAAGATTCCACAGACAAATATGGGCTCTGCACTATGGTCTGGATGCTCCCATATGTCTCCCTGCCTGTTTGCAAGACATCCATACAGCCCAAAGCTGTATAGAAATACAAAGCGATGCTCTCAATATTATATCCGTGTCCATTCCCCGCCTTTCACCCAAACGTGGCTCACCATGATCTATTTATTTAGCCTGATCCTGAAAAATATAGAGGAGGAAATGAAAACACACCTTTTCTCATTATTTCCTTCTTCATTCAAGTGCTTTCCAGCTGACTAAAATTCATATTTATGCTAATGTGCGGCACCTTCTTTTCCGCCTGGGCCCTCACGCGGGAGATGGGAAGCCAGTCTAGAATTAATGACATTGCATCGGGTGGTAATGTTTGCCGCGTTTCATTAGCCGGTATATCTTTAATTTCCAATAAACACAGTAATTAGGGGAGGTATCCACGGAGACAGGCCCTGGCTGGCTGCTGCCGTGGTAACAGCTGTAACCGAATCCGTGCAGAGGTAACAGCAGTCAAGAAGGACTCTCAGGCTTAACCAAATCCTACCTCGCACGGGGAAGGGCCCCGATCCAATTATATGGAAATGAAGCCCACCGCAGATACTGGCCCCGACTTTCACAAAGCAGGAAAAAAAAAGGCGAGAACATCTGCAGGAAATGACTGACCTAGGGAACACAACACACGCGTGCCAGTAGTGTATGCAGGAATTAATTATGAGCTAGGCCTGGGACTATCTAGGACTAGGTGGGCATACATTTGTATTAATTAAATAATTAATACTAATTTTTAAATAATAAATACTCACTTTTGCCTTTAATTTCCGAAAACTATTAAGTCAGGTGTCTTAGAGATTGACAGGTGTAATATCAGGCTGCTACAAGACACTTCATTCCATCACATTTCCACATAAACTAACGACCATAAAACAACATGCACACTCTCCCATGCAGCCTACTAGTACCATAATACTGTGTTAGTGCAGCGCACGCACACACACACACACACACACACACACACACACACACACACACACACACACACACACACACACACACACACACACACACACACACACACACACACACACACACACACACACACACACACACACACACACACACACACACACACACACACACACACACTTCCAAAATGACAAATTAGCAGGATAGCACCCCATAGCATAGCAGCAGACAACATGGGCACAATCAATGAAAATTATGACCTTTGCTGATGTCTTCAATCAAGTAGTAATCCATAATAAAAGGTGGACACTGGCGTTGTCCTCAGGATACAACTGTTGTTGTCACAGCCCCTGTAGTTGGCCTACTAGCGCCTGTGTGTATTCCTGTAGGCCATAGGGAGCACCTGGCCAGTGTTCCCAGTGTGCTCTATCCACACTTTTCCTGGGCTGTGTGTGCTCCAGTTCCTGTTGATTTCATTGGATATCATTGGTCATCTGACCAGTTCCATTGGCTTTCATTGGATCAAATCGACAGGAACTGGAGCACACACAGCCCAGGAAAAGTGTGGATAAAGGGCTGGGAGTTGGCTGGCCTCACTCTCTCATCCTTCCATGAGAGCAGCAGCATCTGTTTGCACCATCAACACCCCACACTACAGTGACTACACTCACCACACATCCACTCACTTACACTACTTATCTACTGATTAACACACTCCACCTTAGTACTGTAGTATTGTTTGTTTGTTTTGATTCATATGTTTGTTTATATATGGTAAATAAATATTGGTTTGTGCACTTTTAAACAGCTGTGTGTCTTCCTCCTTTGTTATGGCCCAAGAGCCAGGTCATAACATTAGGCATACCATATTCTGAATTACCAAAAAGAGGACACATGCGCGCGTGCATGTGCGCATGCATGTGCACGTGCATGCCGTGCGCGTTTGAATTAAATTAATTTGTCAAAAAAGTTTGGCTCCTAAATTTGATCAAATATGCTCTATATTAGTTATGTATTTATTTAAAGCAGTGGCTCTCAAAGGTGTGATCCAGGGACCGATCGTGGTTCCTTGAGGGGGCTGATCTACATCGCACGTGAGCTTGTAAATCGGCTAGTTGAACTATTCAAAAATGTATTTGTTTCAAAATAGGGCCTTAAATATCTTCAGATGGGGTATCGTGGACGTCAGCAAGGGCATGCTGTCACAACGGGTTCCTAACGCCAAATAAAATGGCTTCAGATCTGACCCAACTCACCCAAGTCTCCTGAGGAGAAGTCTGAGGCAAGTCCTGGACGCGTTATCACCACCAACGTTCAAGGATGTGTTTACAAAACATTGCAGTGTTTGTTTACAAACATTTGGTGTTTGTTTACAAACATTTCAGTGTTTGTTTACAAACATTTGAGATTTGTTTACAAACATTTGAGATTTGTTTACAAACATTTGGGATTTGTTTACAAACATTTGGGATTTGTTTATAAACATTTGGGATTCGTTTATTCGGTACTACCCCCCCGAATGGGGTCGGTACTACCCCCCCTCCCCCGACTGGGGGTGGTACTACCCCCCCGACTGGGGTGGTACTACCCCCCCGACTGGGGGTGGTAGATTTGTTTACAAACATTTGGGATTTGTTTACAAACATTTGGGATTTGTTTATAAACATTTGGGATTCGTTTATTCGGTACTACCCCCCCGACTGGGGGTGGTACTACCCCCCCGACTGGGGTGGTACTACCCCCCCCCCCCCGACTGGGGGTGGTACTACCCCCCCGACTGGGGGGGTAGTAGTAGATTTGTTTATAAACATTTTTGTATTTATTTATAAACATTTGATATTTGTTTATAAACATTTGATATTTGTTTATAAACATTATGGTATTTGTTTATAAACATGTTGGTATTTGTTTATAAACATTTTGGTATTTGTTTATAAACATTTGGGATTTGTTTATAAACTATTTGTATTTTGTTTACAAACATTTGTAAACAAGCTGTCAAGATGAGTTAGTTATGTATTTATTTAAAGCAGTGGCTCTCAAAGGTGTGATCCAGGGACCCTCATGGTTCCTTGAGGGGGTTCCAAATGGACCCATTATAGGTCTGTAACTCTGAGAGTGTAACACATGGACCCAAATGGACCCTTACAGGTCTGTAACTCTGAGAGTGTAACACATGGACCCAAATGGACCCTTACAGGTCTGTAACTCTGAGAGTGTAACACATGGACCCTTACAGGTCTGTAACTCTGAGAGTGTAACACATGGACCCAAATGGACCTTTACAGGTCTGTAACTCTGAGAGTGTAACATATGGACCCAAATGGACCCTTACAGGTCTGTAACTCTGAGAGTGTAACATATGGACCCAAATGGACCCTTACAGGTCTGTAGCTCTGAGAGTGTACTAGTACAAATGGAACCAAATGGACCCTTTTATAACTTTTAACTCTGATACTGTACAAATGGAATGAAATGGGACTCTTATGGGTCCATCTGGTTTTACTCTCAGAGTTATGGGGGTCCTTGAAATTAAAAAGTTTAAGAACCTGTATGCAATGGCTTATCTCTTGTAAAAAGAGAGACCAGCCTATTCTCCAAACCATTATCTTATGCTTTGCTAGGTTGTACAAAATAATATTGGGTCAATTTAATTTGCAGGACTCACCTCGCGCACAGCTGCCTTGTCTGTGTTGTTGACATGACATGGGCTTGCAGGACAGAACTTTTATTTGTGACAGACACATTTTCCTTTGCAGACAATACAATCTGCTTCTCATTGGTCAGTCACAAAGCTAAGAAAACAGTAGCCTACTTTTTCTGCATGTCAATGATGATGAGATAGTTCTTTGGCATGTCAAGCTTTCCTCACAGAGAGCACAACAGTCTATCTGCAGACAGCAGAGCAGCCAGCGAGCCTTTCTCTGCTCTGCTCTGCGGTCGGGACCAGTGCTGTCAGACTCAGCGCGCAGCGCATGCAGATTTATGAATAATACACATTCCGGGGTTTGGGCTGAAAATCCACCTCTCACAGTGTCTTTCCACTACGAACCATTGAACGTGCATTGTAATACACATTGGTCTGAATGGTCTGTGAGCGTAGCGATACATATACAGGCGATACGTGTAAAACCCCGGACATTTGAAGGAATTTATAAAACCCCCCCGGACTGCCCGGACAGCCCCCCAAAAGAGGACTTGTCCGGGCAAAAGAGGACGTATGGTAAGCCTACATAACATACATACATTTCATACATCATGGCTGTGGGATTGGAGGAATTTGGAGTGCTGTGATTGGTTGTCAGTGGAGTAGGAAGCGCTGGGCTGTGTTTTGGACTGCACACAAGTGGTTATGCCTACTAGTACTAACCCTATCTCTAACTCTAACCTAAACATAACCGCAAGCAACTATTATCGTATCCCTCACCAACCTTAATCCAAAAACTATTAAGTCTGCGGTTGTAAAAATAGTGGTTTATGTTTAATCATAAACAAAGTCGCAAGTTTCTGGGGTGAAGAAAAACATATCTGCCACATTCTAGAAACGAGCACAGGATGTCAGGCATCAGGCAGGCATGACCAATCAATCTATGCAGGTACAGTTGGACAAACTAGGCAGTGCCAGTGACTATGGATCCAAAAAGGAAATAATTAACCCACCCGTGGATACGCCCCTGACGCACGCATGCAGACAGACAGACAGACAGACAGACAGACAACATTGTGCGGATGGTGCTGGTCGCACACTTTGGCCTTGTTGGTATACAGTAGCCATTGTGTGAACCATCAGTATACAATATCCTAGCTGTTGTTCATTCTGTGTTTCGGTTCCTTTGCACCCCGGATAAACTATCTCCTCGGCCTTGGATTGTACTACCACACCATCCATATCAACCATTGTTTGTCAGTCGAGATTTCTTCATGTCTGTCATAGTGATTTCCTTTTACACAGCAAGGTCACTCTCCACAGCAGCAGCAACTCCTAGAACTAAATTATTTCCACAGCTGAGATCCGCTCCTGCAAACCTTTTGCGTACCTACCTTATGACCGTGATTCTCAAAGTGGGGCCCAGGGACTCTCAGGCTTCCTTTGGTGAATAGTATACAAATGGAACCAAATGGACCCCATCCATTATTTGGTTCCATTTGTATACTGTCAGAGTTAAGTGGGGCCCTTGAAATATTAGTTTGAGAACGACTGCCTTTTGAGATTCAGATTTAGTCAACTATATAAAGCCAACAACAAAAAACGGACTTTCCATTGATATAAAACAATATCAGAATTAATGCATTAATGCAAGATTATTCAATTAATGAAAAATAAACTGAAACTATATAATTGTAGCCCTACTATCTCCACACTGAAAACCAAACTATTCCCCTCGACCTGCAGTATAATCACAGTGGCGGATACAACACCGAGAGAGTGAGTCACTGTTATTTTTTGAAAGTTTACTTCAGAGAAGCATGTTGCCTTGCCTTGGTTTTTTCAAAAGCACACTCTTTCAAAGAGCAAGGGAAAAAAGAAAATAATTCACAGAAGAACTTTCCAAAAATCCTCCACTTACATATGAGACAGAGTACTGTTCATTGTGAGCGCAAAGGGCACTGGTCTGTATTAATGCTACACATTATGTGAAGGACTAGTGAGACTCGTGTACAGAGAACCAATTTACCATCCTGACCTTTCCGTCTTTAAGACCGAGTTTTTGCGGTAGCCCTCCCAGTTCCTAATGCTTCCGCGTCTCTCCAATGCCATTCAGCCACGCGTCAGAGAGCAGACTCTTGTTTCCTTTTGTTGAGTCGCAGAATTCTAAACCCCGGACACGAACGAAAGGACACGGACGGAACATAATGGGACCACAAATGAGAGAAAATGAAGGAGAAGACAAAGGCAGATAGAGAGGAGTGAGGCGAGAGATGGTCAAAATGCCACGTGAAAGACAAGACATGCTGTACTGTATACACAAAGACATTCTGAGAAATTTCTCTCCTAGGAAAGTTGCGGGACCAGGTAGCCATCTGTGGCCACACCGTAAAGCATGTCCAGTGTTATAATAGAAGCTGATACTACAGGCATTTGCGGTGCTGACCTCCCAGTCAGAGTTTCCTGTTTATTTAGAGACAAACAAATAGTGGACCGTGGAGAGCTAATAGCCTCTGCAAGGAACTCGGACTCAGTCACCCAGGTCACCCCCACTCAGTCACCCCTGGTGTTAAACACATGGTGAGTGGCACCACACTAATGTAGGGCTGAGGGTGGCAGCTCCTGCCGAAGCTCAATTATCTCAAGAGGACAATGCTGTGTGTGCAGTTTTTTATTCAGGGTTACTTACTGTGAGGGGAAATATGAAAATGCCAATAATGCTGTTGTCTCACTCAGGATTGAGGTCCTGTTTTCACCTTGTGTAGGAAATGTGTCTACCACTCTTAAACCCAACTTTGAGCTCATTTATGATTCATAATTCATTATCTTAACAGGGTGGTGAAAGACAATCCTGCAGCATTTATTTTATATCAGTCAAGTTTGGACCAATGACACATTAACAAATTATTCAAGTCCAGGGACAAAGACTATTGTCACTATTCTGACTATTGTCACCTGTCTATTTTGTTTGCATGGAAATCTTATGTTGAAAATGAGAGCATGCCTCTCTGTGGCCTCTTGCATGTAGAGTGCAATATACTGCTGTGCCACATTAGCCAATTTCAACCTAACATCCCTCTTTCGGGCTATAGGCGAAACCTTTCAAATGTTTTCAAAAGTTATTTCAATTTTTTGCCAGTGTTTTGTGAGCTTATAGAATGCCTAATTTAGCATGAACCTGTTATGTGATTAAATAGGGTTTAAGTGGTAAAAATATGCAGTGAACATGCAGCTACATACATACGATTTGATTAGGCAACTGACATAATGTGGGAATGTAATGTAACAAACACTAAGATAAATTAACACACACGCACACACACACGCATATATGTATATGTCAGAGAATAAAGTTTGCATGTATCCCAACCACCCATGTTTGTTTTGGTTCTCTTCTGGGAGACTACTGTGTGCATCCAGGCATATTAGGGCTTTTTCATGTTTTTCTGGTGTGAACTTTTCAGGAATCAATGTAGAAAACTGCTTTGGGCATGAAAGGTGTGAAAGGTTTGAGTGCATCAAATTCACACGTATTTCTTTCAGATTATTATATTGAATTTGGTGTGAAAAGACCCCATGAAATGGAGCTAGAAATCCAGGCAAAAGGAGAGTACAAATACGCTGCACTGTATGTACAGTGCATTTATATCCCACCATTGTAAGAGCAGGTATCCTGGACATGTATGCTCTTTTTTTTTGCCTAAATATTTATCACAAGATTTTTGTAACACATTTCTTTCACCCAGTGTCAACTGTCTAATCTCTAATGTAATCCTTGCAGGCGCTACACTCCCTCTGCCAATGTGGGGAGAGCAATGGACTGACCTCATGCTTCCTTCAATGAATGCTCTTTTTCAGGAATACAATGAGTAAATACATGGACACCAGAGCGTTCGCTGAAAATAGGCGACCGGCAAGCTTGGAGCTGTGTAATGATGAACACAACAGAGTTTACGTGGTTCATTTCCCACTCTCCTCGTCCAGATTTGATGAACATCCCAGTCGCTAGCCCTCTCCTCTAACCTCGGGGACACCAATGCCCTACTTCGACGATGTGCCCAGGTTTGGCATTTATGACATACGGTACTTTTTGTTATTTCCTTCTTTCTCTATTATGATTTGTTTCTCTCTGTCTCTTCTTCTGCTACTCCTTCCCCCTAGGAGGCTGTGATTCCTCCCAGGGCTGTGTGTGTGGCTGTGTGCTGTGCTCCCCACCAGTATGGCAGAGGCTGTGTGTGCTGTGCTCCCCACCAGTATGGCAGATAAAAAATAAAAGAAAACAGGCAATGGAAAGGTCATAACTCACTGGTGGTTCCCTGGCAACCAGCCTCTCCTGCTGCCCTCCGCAGGGTCCCAGGTACCAGAGCCCTGCCATGGGGGTCTTTTTTGTGGAACAGCCGCCCCTCCTTCCCAGCAAGGCTCCTCGAAGCCCCCACAAGCCCCGGTCTGGTCTCCCAGCATGCAGGCATTGGTAATGTCAGACAATATTACGGGCTTCTCATGCCCACAGCCAATCAGCAGATCGGGGTGGGAAAACATGCCAGTGTGTGATTAGCGTTGGTGGCTTAGCGGTTCCTGTTCAGGACTTTGCACAGGAGAACAATAAGAGCTGACATCTCCATCTGCTGTGTGCCTTGACA
Organism: Protomyctophum bolini; assembly: GCF_963924005.1. Lineage (NCBI taxonomy): Eukaryota > Metazoa > Chordata > Actinopteri > Myctophiformes > Myctophidae > Protomyctophum > Protomyctophum bolini. The sequence continues at coordinate 17,116,911 of NC_137862.1, read as the reverse complement.
CAGTGCTGTTCTGCTGTTCTGCCGCCTTCCTTCACTCCCCTCGCAGGCACAGCTTTACAAAAACAAAACAACAACAAAAATGCAAGATAGAAACAGAGGGATGAGATGCCAAGGAAACGTTGCTATCAGGCTGAAAAACCTTGTATGTCCAAGACTGTTACTTAAAAAAAAAGAAAGAACTGTGTTCAAATGGACACAATGAAGTCATCATTTAGTATAGGATAGTAAGTAGAGCTCTTCGCGGGCCCCCCGATTCCAAAAATGCCCGAGAGGACACGAGACCAGCACGGGTCGGATCCGTCGCGTGTCCGAAGATGATGATCTTTGCTACATGTCTTCCCCTGTCTCTCTCTACCTCTTTCCTGTCAATCAATCAGAAAAGGAAAAATAAAAATAAAAACTTTCAATGTTTATAAAATCAACGGACACACTTGTCTTATACATGTATACATAGTATGTCAAAATAGGCAAAAATTTTACAAAAAACATGCCGAAAACATGATTGGACCCAAAGTCAGAAAGTAGTTCACTCCAGCTATGCACCTTCACTTCACTCTGCCCTCAAGAGGTAGTTGTTACTGCGCATACGCGTTCACAGTAGAGTCAGTTTCAGGCTGCTATAGACGTGCGTGAATGTGATATGAATGTGCCACAACAACTGCCTGTTTGTGGAGTTCTCTATCCTGATTGGACAAAAATTGGTATCCCGGGCCGAAAGTTAATTCTGTTTACTAAAAAGCTGTAGAGACACAGGAGAATCATGTTACCTTGTTATCAGAATATAGGAAATATAGGAAATACTGTAACAAAACATTAGTGATAAATTGGGCTTCACGCAGCGTTTAAGTGCCTCTAATCTCTTTAAGGTATAGTGTTCCAAAATGTGGGAGCATAATGTTTTTTTTTGTAAACTTTATTTTTACATTTCTTCCCCCCCCCCCCCCAGGCTAAAACCAAATGTGGGAGCATAATTAAAGAACGCTGCGTCTTTCATTTCCTCTTGGGCAGGGTTATGCATATCTAGCAGGCATGCAGTAGTGGATCTAAGGGCTTGTAGAGGAACATGAGGGAGCTTGTGATGTACAGTATGTATACAGTATATACCCTAACCCGTTGAGAGCTTTCTAAACAAGACTCTGAAAGACCCAGAGAGCCACGTGTTCTTTCACTGTCTTTGTTTTTTGTTACCAGTCTAGCAGCAGAGATAATCTGTAACCGTTCAATGTACTATTGAACTATTCTGTATTGCAGCAGTCCAACCTACTTTAAAAAGGAGGATGAATGAATAGGTTTAGGAATGGGAATGCTGTTTTGGTTACTTTGTTTGGGACTCAAAACTATAAAATCAGTTTAAAATTACACCTACTGTTGGACTTCTGGTCAGGTTGCCAATTCTTTTAGAGAGCTCATCATTTTCTTTGCTTCGGAGCCAACCTAATAAGATTTAGGAGTTATCATAATTTAATTGGAAAAAGTTATTAGCCTACTCATCCATTTATTGATTGCGGACAGATAGGCGGTCAGGGAGCTTATCTGCATTGTTCAGTTCCACAGATATCTACAATTCTGAATCATCCGCATCAGCAACATTATGTTCTGCAGTGCAGTGGCAAGTCAAAATCTCAAGGCACACCTGTATTCAAATTTAAAATAAACTGATCTACAAGCTCATAATATGATTATTGACACGATGTGAGCTGCTATTTTCACCATTTTGTGTATTATTGAAAATAAAAAAATTAAATGTTTGTCTAATGACATACAAATGGAATGTGTATATGTCATTGATGCCCACTCCTCTATGTGCTGTTTGATTGGTAAAAGAGGACACTTACAGTAACAGTAACATAATGTTTGTTTCACGTATAAGTGAAAAAACAGGTTGCTGCTCTCATGAATTCAATGTGGAATTTACCAACATAGACTCACTCTCAAGCCGTACGGTATTATTGTATAGAGCCGCCATGGGATTTTATAGTGAAACATATAGTGTAAATTTGAAGAATAGCAAAACTGTCCATCATTAAAACATATGAGATACAAAGCCCCAAAAGGTTTTTAAAGCAGATCAATCTTTTTTGTCTATTGGCAACTTTGTGTGTGACACTGTAGGCCTACTATGATGAAGCAACTTTGTGTATAGGACATTATTAATTTACACACACACACACACACACACACACACACACACACACACACGCACACGCACGAGCGAGCACACACACACACACACACACACACACACACACACACACACACACACACACACACACACACACACACACAAGATTGTGAGGTTTCTGCCCAACAGCAGCGGCGATGTAGTGAGAACAGCAAAGGCACAAGGGCCCTTGTGCAACAACAGTGATGTCATAGTTCTCTAACTCGGGATGGGAATCTAGAAATTAAATCATTACAGAATTTGAATCGTTAAACTCGGAGAATCTATATAACTTCGTATGCCTCAGGGCATACTGTATCAATTCCTTGCATTAATTCCAGTATGTTTTCTGATAGTTGCGTATTGCAAAACAATGAGGTCATGTCTACACAGCTAAAAAGGAAAGGATAAGGAGTAGGCCTACTATAAAATATTTTAGCATGTTCAAATGTTATTAGGAAGATGTGCAAGCCTTTCCTTTTCCTGTTTCTAGAGTGTGTTCAGACTCAGAAATAATAGAAGAGTTGAAAACCTGTGTAGACCTGCTTTCTTCCACACTGTAAAATTGACCAGGAATCAATAAGAGAATCCATGAAGAATCTGACCGACAAGCAGAACTGCTGATGGCAATGGTGTCAATAAAATCTTATCAATTCTTATCTGTGTCTCTGACACATGTTCTCCTAATGATTAATCCTAAAACTGCTAAGACTAATGACACATTCCTATGTATGTAATGTATGTTCCGAACTAGTTTAGAGCAAATTATGAGAGGCCAACGCAGTTCTCGATGTGATTTATGAGGTTCTCATGGTCAATTGAATTGAATGCAATTCCACGGAACCCCATCTGAAAATATTTCGTTCCAGGGACCGCCATTGTTAGAATCAAATATTCCACAATTTGCAAATTCTTTCAGCAGATTTAGAAGATTGCAATGTGACGTATCGCGACATGTTGTGAGCTTGTAGATCATAGGGTGTGGCCCAGTCGCGCCTTTTGGGCTTGTAGTCATAGTCCTGGTTACTTGTTTTTCTTGCAAAGGCGGGGGCATCAACATCTGTTCATAATAAAAATGTTGTATGTAAAAAACTAAATGTATTTTTTTTAAATTAAATATTAGATCAATAAATAGGAAGTTAATGTATATGCTGCTATGAAAATGCACCTTTCCATACTTTCAAATGAGCCCAGCTGGCATTTTCAATGGAATCTGTCCACCGCTCGCTGAAAATGCATTGGTTCTGGATGGGTGATGGAGCGCGGCTGAAACCATGGGCTTATGCCATGAAAAAGAACAACAACAACAACAGCAACAAAAAACACTTTCCTCAAAAAGCCCATTGGGATTTTTGTTGGTCTTGTTCTTGCTAACACTCCTGCACCCAACTCCCCCTTTTTGTCTCACTACATTTACCCACATCTCTCTTCCACCATACATCTCCTGACAGCCTTATTTGTGAAAACACTATTGGTTTGCGAGGAACCATATGGGAAGAGCGAGAGGAGAGGAAAGGAGAGGAGAGGAGAGGAGAGGAGAGGAGAGGAGAGGAGAGGAGAGGAGAGGAGAGGAGAGGAGAGGAGAGGAGAGGAGAGGAGAGGAGAGGAGAGGAGGCAGTAGGTATTGCAGTCTGGAGAGGAAGTTAACACAGGGGGGGGGGGGGGGGGGGTTGGCACCTCTGCTGAAATGAGTTAGCCCCACTTGATGTTCCAATGTTGATTAAGAGACAGGAGAGGAAATAGGTTTCAGGTCTGTTTAGTCGTGTGTGTGTGTGTGTGTGTGTGTGTGTGTGTGTGTGTGTGTGTGTGTGTGTGTGTGTGTGTGTGTGTGTGTGTGTGTGTGTGTGTGTGTGTGTGTGTGTGTGCGTGCGAGCGTGCGTGCGAGCGAGCGTGCACAGATTGTGTGCACGCGTTAGAGTGTGTCTGTGATTTTCGTCACCGCTAAACTCCTTATCCCTAAACTTCTTTGCCTTTTTTTACTATTTTGAAAAACATTTTTGAAAAGTTCAACTAGCCAATCTACATTGACACGTTGTGAGCTTGTAGACTGGCCATTTTAACTACTCAAAAATGTTTTGCAAAATAGTAAAAAAAAGGCAAAGAAGTTTAGGGATAAGGCGAAAATGGAGCCCCTAATTTTTCACCCCTTATCCATACATTTCATTGCCTTACCTTTTTGAAAATAAGTTTACTATTTAGATCTTTTTTTAAATACTTCAAATAAATAACCGATCAACATCGACACGTTGTGAGCTTGTAGATTGGCTATTTGAACTATTTAAAAATGTTTTTCAAAATAGTAAAATAGAAGAAAAAAAAAGGCTAAGAAGGGTTAAGGGTTAAGGCACTGGCGAAAATAGGTTCCATAATAATACAGTGGGGTTCTTTTCGAATATATCTCCCTGTCTCATATTGTAGCGTCCACCTCCGGTGGCTGCGTGATACTTATTGTCACAGTGTCACACTGTGAGATTTATGCCGTTCACAGGCGTGCATTCACCACCAACAAGGTGTAGCTACCACCACGAAGAACGGTAGTGTATATCCTAACACACACTAGTAGGTTATGGCACCGTTTTTCACAAGATTTCCACAAATTAGTTGGCAGCACTGCCTGCGTCTGCAATGATTTGTAATGACAACCAATCTCTGCAATAAATGAACTGTCTGTTGCATGCTATAATTGACTATTTTCTAGTTAGGCATTTTAGCAGACACTGTAGTGCAAGATCAAATTGCACTGCAGTAGTGTAATATCTAATGCTTGGTTCTCAAACTTTAAAAAAAATGTTATTTCAAGGACCACCATAACTGTGTACAAATGGATCCGTAAGGGTGTAGAAATGGATGAACAGATTGGATTGCGAGGCTCTATTTTACACATGGAGAGAAGTAGGAATTGGAGAAAAAGAGAGAGGACTGACAGAAGACAAACAGCCAGTGAGAGACAGACAGTGGTTGGAAGTAACTAAACATTTACGTAAGTACTCTACTTAAGTACAATTTTGAGGTATTTGTATATTACTTGACTATTTCCAATTTTCAGTACTTTTACTTCTACTCATTTATTTATTTGAACACTTTTATAGTTACTTTGATTATTACTACAAAACATACATTAACCACTTCATCCCTATATAGTTTGGCCATTAGAAAATATTTGTATACATTTGAAAACTTGAAATGGGACCTTCTGCATAGTGAGTACTTACAAATTTTGGTACTTTAAGTAGCCTACATTTTGATACTAATACTTTTGTACTTTTACTCAAGTACAATCTGGACTTTTACTTCTATGGGACTAGTTCTACATTGCTTTTTTACTTACGTAAAACAATTGGGTACTTTTTTTCCACCACTGGAGACAGAGAGGACTAACAGAAGACTGCTAGAAGAATGAAATGACTTTTATTTTAACATAGGCCTATTTCTTATTTTCTTTTCTTCTTTGGTATAGGTGAAGGGTTCTGTCTTGCATTTTGTTTTGTATAATGTATGCACAACAAAATAAAATAAATAAATAAACAATACATAGGACAAAGTCAATAGTGACATAGAACATGTTAAATTAAATGTGAAAAGTAAATGTATTTCACAACCTGGAATTGTACATGTTTTTTACTCAATAAAGCTAGACAGCCAGTGAGAGACAGAGAGGGACCAGATTAGGGAGGATGGATGGGAGCACATGCTTGTCATGTCAAAGCTTTGAGCCCCTTTCTTTTTAATCCTAAGTAATGCTGATTTCCTTTGGGTTGGTGCTGCTTTAGAGTGTCTCTACTGTATATGTGTGAATGTGTGTGAGTGCTTGTGTGTTGTGGATTGTCCACACATGAGTGCATGCCATGCCTGCTTGACATATTTAGGGGAGATGCATACATATGTGTGTGTGTGTGTGTGTGTGTGTGTGTGTGTGTGTGTGTGTGTGTGTGTGTGTGTGAGAGAGAGAGAGAGAGAGAGAGAGAGAGATAAAGCACATTGTGTGAGTTTGTGGTTGTGTGTGGTTGTCTGTGCGTGTGCGATATGCATGTGTGCACGGGCACGTGCATGCTTGTGCCTATGCAGTATACCTGGCCATCTCCTGTTGGTTACGTAAGTGCATGTGAGCCCTCCGAGGGACTCCCTGGCTGACTGGCTTTGGGTCCAGCTGGCACAGGCCTGACTCCTAACCCACTCTAAGCTCTTGCCTTTCAACTCTGGCAGACCGCCTAGTTCTTTTTATTTCATTCACCCCCTCCTCTCCCTTCACGTCTATATGAAAATGTGCATCTCCCACCTTCATTTTTATTGATTTATTCAGCAGATGGTCTTAACTGGGGTGCCTAACAGAGCTTAGCAAAACTACAAGCCCGCACACTGCCGAAACGAGACCTTCGTCTCCGTCGTCCCTGGCTGGGCTGCCTGATGTTATATGGCTATCTAGATGGCTATCTACTCAGTTTTTAGTTTTTTTAATGTGTGCGTGCGTGCGTACGCGCGTGTGTGTGTGGGGTGGGGGAGTAAACAAGAGGGGAGAGGGAGAACAAAACAGTGTCACTGTGACCGTGCGGTGCAATAACCGATGAACAAAGTATTTGTATGACGGCAGAGGTGAGGATGATGTGGAAGGTGTCTCTGTGCTGACTTACAGGTCTGTTTGGGGTCCCCCTTAAGCACTGGTTCTCAACCTGTGGGTCGGGCCCCACAGCAAGTGGGCCCGCAAATAACTTTCATAACACTAAGATTTGGATAATATAACATTCATATTAAAATAATAATATATTATTGTAATAATAATAATCATATTAAAATAATAATAATGAATAAATCCATCCATCCATCCATCCATCCATCTTTAAGAATTGATTTTCATTGTGATGCCGCTAAATAGGAACTTTAATAATTATGCTACGGAACCCTATCGATTGATTGATAATTAAAATAATCTCTGAAAATGCCCACCGTCCCATCTGTCCACTTAACCACTTAACTTAGGTGGTCAGATGGGTGGGCTGCAAACCAGAAAAACCGTTACAGGTCCATTCGGTTACATTTTGACACTCTTCGGGAGTCAAATGAACACAAAGGGCATTTGACTGTGTGTGTCTCTAATATCCCTCTTCGTCACAATCCCCCCTCTCGCCCCGGCCTCCTCCTCCCACACACCCATCAAATCCCGTGGCCAATCATAGGCTTCCAAATGGCGCTGCCGGCACCCCAGCCGGTCGGCAGCTGGCCGACAACGGCAGAAGCCTGACAATCGCTTACCCTGCCGCCTTCAAGTCTGTCAGCCCTGGGCCTGTCAAATTACTGTCAGCAGGAACAGGGGGGGAGCGGGGAGTGGGGGGGGGGTGGCGGCGTTGAGAGGTGGGAGGGGTAAAAGTGGATGGAAAAGGAGAGGGAGGGGGTGGTGGTGGCGTTCGAATGAGGGTGTGACACACATGCACACGCACCTACCTGACATCACTCACCATCTTCTCTCACTCCCATCACTGCATCCACCACTCCTCTCCCTCCTCTCTCTCTCTCTCTCTCTCTCTCTCTCTGTGTCTCTGTCCCAGGTAACCCCCCCCCTCCATAACACACTTGTCCTCTCTCCTATCGCCAGCTCAACAAGGCTTTGATCCCCTCCACCCGCCCCCCAAAAAGAAAAAAAAAATATTGGGCAGAAAAATGAAATGACTTTCGGGGGCCCTTGTGTGAAAGCATGTGCTTCGTCGTTCCAGACAGGCAATACTCTGTCAATTATCAGCCACTCACCGAGCCTTCTTCACCAATGGATGAGGTTTTAATTCCAGCCTGGCGATAAAATGGATGCTCGAGATATCATGTGGAAATAACTCTGCGCGTGTGTGTGTGTGTGTGTGTGTGTGTGTGTGTGTGTGTGTGTGTGTGTGTGTGTGTGTGTGTGTGTGTGTGTGTGTGCGCGCGCACATGCATGCTGGATCTCGACATGTACTGTACATGATGTGGATGCCTGATATTGATCTGACAATAGCCACGGGCTCTCAGCTGTGAACGGAAAATCTGTTTCTTGTTATTGTTATTTGTTTTATTCGACTTTCATCGGTAAAGTCTATCAACACAGACACACTGACATATCGTCGCTGTGTAGGGCAGAAACCTAGTATCTCCATATTTCATCTATTTATGATTTTCTTATTTGGTTGTATGAGAGTATCACGCAAAAGTATAGTGAAAGCTACAGTAAATAGTATCTACATAATTATGTCACACAGTTGACATAATTATGTTTGGACATGACGCCATGAAAACCCTATTTCCAATAGAAAAACTTCCAGGTCCCAGGGGATATAACGTACTTCGACACTCTATAGTTAGCTAGACGGACCACGGTATGTGCCTCCCGAAAAGGAACGGATTTGGCCATTACAAGGTTTCAACCCGACAGCGTCAATATCAAACAGCACCTAAGGGGCTATAAGGCTGTCGTCTGGAACACAGTATCAGCTGTGGCCAAGTGGCCAATATGTCAATGACCATCCATCGACCTGTCCACATTGACTATGTCAGTCTGACAGATCTGAACATCATGTTCCAGTAGCTTTACCAACACGCAGATGGAACTCTGCCTACACGTAGTATCATTTACAGTACGCTCAGTTAAAGCGTTCATGTCACAACATACTGTACAACACGTGTGTTCTGTAATAATAATGTATTGCATTTTTATAGCGCTTTTCCAAATGCTCCAAGCGCTTTACAATGGTTCACTCATTCATACATTGGGAGGTGAAGCGGCGAACAGTCGACGCCAGCGTCCTCACTTCCCACATTCACACACCAATGGTGGCGAGCTCACACCGACCGACTCATTGGAGGCAATGTAGGGTTCAGTGTCTCGCTCAAGGACATGTCGACATGTGGACAGGAGGAGCCGGGATTCGAACCGCCAACCCAGGGATCATTGGACGACCTACTCTACCTCCTGAGCCACAGCCGCCCCCTTGCCGTCGACATGCGGATTAACCACTTAAACCCTCCAGTCGTAGAGAACCAGACTTGAGCCCACACCTCTAGAATTCTAAATCTGAAAACTAGTGTCTAAAGTTAAAAAAGAAATGCTGTGGAGGAAAGAGTACTACTGTTTAAGTATTTGAAAATGGTCTTCAAAATGTGAATATTCTTGGCTACTTTCCACCACTGATTAAGTGTCTTTACATTGTGAACCCACACAGGTAAATGACCGACGGGTGAGGCGACTCGGAAAATAGCTCCCCGTCACCGAGCAGAGTTTTGGCGCATCAAGTCAATGACACTTTTAGAAGGTTCACTGCTTAATGACGGCACTTCAGACCGCAAACTAAGTCATGGCTCATGGGCCATTAAAGTTGTAGTTGACACAATGGGCTAATTTGCAGCGGCGATCGACCTCGGGCGCTGAGGATTTTCTGATTGGCTCAGGGAGGGGAGTGGACCCCGCTGTGCATAGCTGAGTGCCCAGATAATGGGTGAAGGAGCGCGGGGAGTCACCAGGGGCCGGTGTGACAGGGACGTGTCTGACCAGCCGAGCAACTGTGCTCCTTAAGTGCCATTTTAACACAGTCGTTCCCTCGCCTTTTAATTGCAATCACAGCTTTAGGCCACAGAGGTGGCCTTTGCCTTCCATCATACACTGACATGTACACACACGCCCGCACGCACGCACACAGACACCCACACCCACACCCACACGCACACACACACACGCACGCGAGTAGAGGAATTACTCTCAAGCAGCGGTGCCACCCGGCATGCAGGCGCGCCAAGAGTGTTTTTACATCAACAATAATATTGCATATACACACAAACACACACCATCACACCAAGCTCCCAATAACAAAAGTAATTCAGTACGGTCCCGCCTCACCTCGTATATCCATATTTAAGCTTTTGATATTTTGTTTTCTTCATAAATGTATGTCCTACTTCGTCACACTACAATGTCACACAGGCACTTGGGAGGAGCAGTGGCTATAGTGCCTTCTGATCCACCATGATGCATCCAGCTTCGTAGAGCGTCTATGAACACAGTTGGCCTGTATTCGGGGTAGAGAAGCAGGGCAGGGATGGTCATATCATTGTCACTGCACATATCTACAGGCTCGGGGCGGCACCTGTCTGCAGGGAGTGTTGGGTGGGAGGAATAACACGAAGGCTCTGCATCCTCCCGGTGGGGGCTCCTCACTGACAGGTGAGTCAGTAGGATACAACAGCAGTGACAACAACACACAGAAATGTGTGTGGGGAGGAATTAATTTCATGGCTTAAACTTTGTCATGTTTAACATGTGAGGTTTCAACCCGCGGCCGACAGTGACGCAGGGGAAGATGGCAAAAGAGTTCATCTTCCCTTTTGTCTGCGGGTGTCGCCGCGTGGCTGTGGGATCGATGGGTTCAACCAGCAGGGGCTTGGCTCTGTGGAGCAGGAAGAGGACACAGGCGGGAGGTTAAGGCTGGGTGGATCCTGGCTGCCACCACTTCATCACCACTTCCTGCAAGCTAGGCTCTGTCTTATACACAGGCAGCCATGACGGCTCACAGGCATGTTAGGCATTGTGATGTTGGGTTTTTGTGTTTGCTGCGTGTGTGTATGTGTGTGTGTGTGTGTGTGTGTGTGTGTGTGTGTGTGTGTGTGTGTGTGTGTGTGTGTGTGTGTGTGTGTGCGTGCGTGCGTGCGTGCGTGCGTGCGTGCGTGCGTGCGTGCGTGCGTGCGTTGTGATGTGAGGGGCCAAATGTCCCCACAAGTCCCCTAATTAAAATAATTAATTTAGGGCGTTAGGATTCAAATTGGGTTTAGGGGTTTAAAAATGGCAAAAATTGCAAAATGAATGGAAAACATATAGATTGTAATGCAATGCACATAGATTGTGCAGTACATTCAATACACTGATTCCAGATGAAACCATGCAAGGCACTTTAGGCAATGCAATTACAGTAGGGGTTCAGTGTCTTGCTCAAGGACACTTGGACACTAACTCTGGGGGAGCCTGGGTTTGAACAGGGAACCTTGCAGTTCCCATCCGGCCGCACTACCCCTGCACCGCCGTCCATGCACTGCATCGTTTGAGTCAGTCTGGCATCTCTGAGAATCCCAGAGAGGACCCTGTCCCCATGTGTCCTGCTGCTCTGCCCCCTTGGCCTCTCGGGGTTGCATGGAATCCTCACAGGGAAATGCAGAGACAGAGATGCATTTGACCATGTGTCTCTCTGCCCATGTGTGTGTGTGTGTGTGTGTGTGTGTGTGTGTGTGTGTGTGTGTGTGTGTGTGTGTGCGCGCACGCACACGCGTGCGTGGCCACGCTGTGTTTGATGTGTACCAGGGAAAGTATTGCATTATGGGGGCCGGGGCGTGTCAGTGTTTCTGCACGCTGCAAATTATTTGATTCACAGTGGCATGTATGATGAAAAGCCCCGGGCCCGCACAGGGCTGCCCTGATTCTCTGTCCCTCTTTACATCAGATCTGGATCACAGCGAGATTGGTCTGAACTCCCATGGTGAGAGGAGAGGAGAGGAGAGGAGAGGAGAGGAGAGGAGAGGAGAGGAGAGGAGAGGAGAGGAGAGGAGAGGAGAGGAGAGGAGAGGAGAGGAGAGGAGAGGAGATGATGACATGCTGCCTTTCACCCTTTGGTGCCCGAGGCCCATCACTGAGGATGACATCAGCCTTCCCAGGGCTTGGGGGCACAGCTGGGTACACACACTATTACCACTGCAGTGGAGCTCACAGCCAGTGACGCACACTAACAATCGCACAACAAACAGCGCTTGCTGGGCTTAAGCCTGGCTGGGCCCGGCTTGAGCTGAAAATAGCCGATCTACAAGCTCACAAGGCCTCGCTGAATGCTACGTTATGTGAATACTATCGTTTACTGACTATACTGCCAAGCCAAAATATTAAATCTGATTATGTTCTTAGCAAAGTTCTTGCAGAGTTCAGGACATGAATACATTAGATAATGTGGGCTCTTGGGAGAATACTCGCGAACTGAACTTATCCTCATGCAGTAAAAGGTCAAGGGTGAAATGTCACCATGATGATCAATGATCAGAGATCATCTACTGTAAGCCTTTGGAATTTAATCTGTATAATTCGGGAATCTCAACACTCAGTTTAGTTGTGCTGCAATTGAGCCTAATAAGTTCCCCCAAATGTATTAGTCCTCCAAACAAACAATGATGCCATACTATAATTTCCTTTTTAATCAGATTTGGTTGTTTTTGGGGGGATGGAATAGTGCTAAACTGCTTAATTTATGAGCAATGAAGAGACGGCACTTGTGAACTGAGGGGTGCTCATCTCCCAGAAACGGACAGAGACCATCATCTCTCTCTCTCTCAACAGAATAAGTCGGTGTTACTCAATTTATTCATTTTAGAGGCCAAAAGTTCATGTGACTTAACTACTTCTTTCAGCAGAGCTCAGGGACACATTTATCTGCTGCCACTCTGCTTTTCTGCAGTCCAACTTAATAATTATAAATAAATAAAACTTGTTCATTATATCTGTTCTCATCTCTGTGTTTAAAACACAGGTACAATGCCAGGTATTGCATTCCTTGACATTAAAAGTGCAAAATGGCACCATTCATTTAACCATTCTGGTCATTTCTGCATCTCAGAAAGCCCAAACGATTTAGACAGAAGATAATGAGAAGTTATTTTTCCTTAGTTATTTATTTCTGACATAATAGGATTTTAATATAGTCACAGATTCTCTGCGTGCAATGATTTCGAAGAGACTGCAATGCATAAACATCACCGTGGTCTTCACAGTCATCTTTCAAGACTCGATCGTTTCATCGGTTTTGCATTTCATTACATCTCTGTGAGCGTGTTTCCATGCATATTAATATTTCAATATTATTTGCAATACATAAGTATGCAGCGCAAGAGCCATGTGCGTGTGTAAACACCATATCCATTTTTACAATAGCCAGAATTCCCTTATTATTAGAAATGCAAATATGATAGCAGGCATGTGCCAATAATATTATCTGGGATGTTGAGAAATGAAAGCACCTCATCCTGAGTCTTTGCATGTTCTGTTTGCAGGGTGATATTCAGAAATACTTCTTTAATATGAGCATTTGTATAATGCAGGGATAGCTGTGATATCAGGCTATGACTGTGCACGTGCACTATACACAGCATATCTCCATTTTTAAACTTTTTTCTATGAAACCTTGCGTTTTTATCACATCATGTCACTCACAATCCCCGTCACTCAAAATCGTCACTCAACCTGTCACTCACAATCCCCATATACGGGAATGTCCCCATATTATGGTCACCCATTGTGATCACGTCTAGTCACGTCTCCAAGACACACTATGGCCATGAACCCTGGACATGGCCATGAACCCTTGTCCATACCTGTTTTTCATTTTGCATTTCTTGGTCAAAGTTGATCCCATGCCAAAGCGACAGCACTCTCCCAGCAGTCTGCCGTCACCCAGGTGGATGCGTGTAAAGTGCAAACGCCGATCTGCCCCAGCAGTATGTGACCTCCACACTCTGATCTGCCCCAGCAGTATGTGACCTCCACACTCTGATCTGCCCCAGCAGTATGTGACCTCCACACTCTGATCTGCCCCAGCAGTATGTGACCTCCACACACTGATCTGCCCCAGCAGTATGTGACCTCCACACTCTGATCTGCCCCAGCAGTATGTGACCTCCACACACTGATCTGCCCCAGCAGTATGTGACCTCCACACTCTGATCTGCCCCAGCAGTATGTGACCTCCACACTCTGATCTGCCCCAGCAGTATGTGACCTCCACACTCTGATCTGCCCCAGCAGTATGTGACCTCCACACTCTGATCTGCCCCAGCAGTATGTGACCTCCACACTCTGATCTGCCCCAGCAGTATGTGACCTCCACACTCTGATCTGCCCCAGCAGTATGTGACCTCCACACTCTGATTTGCCCCAGCAGTATGTGACCTCCACACTCTGATCTGCCCCAGCAGTATGTGACCTCCACACTCTGATCTGCCCCAGCAGTATGTGACCTCCACACTCTGATCTGCCCCAGCAGTATGTGACCTCCACACTCTGATCTGCCCCAGCAGTATGTGACCTCCACACTCTGATCTGCCCCAGCAGTATGTGACCTCCACACTCTGATCTGCCCCAGCAGTATGTGACCTCCACACTCTGATCTGCCCCAGCAGTATGTGACCTCCACACTCTGATCTGCCCCAGCAGTATGTGACCTCCACACTCTGATCTGCCCCAGCAGTATGTGACCTCCACACTCTGATCTGCCCCAGCAGTATGTGACCTCCACACTCTGATCTGCCCCAGCAGTATGTGACCTCCACACTCTGATCTGCCCCAGCAGTATGTGACCTCCACACTCTGATCTGCCCCAGCAGTATGTGACCTCCACACTCTCACGGAGGAGACTGCCGACGAGCGCCGCCCTCGTCTGGCTGCCGAGCTCATGTCATAGTAAATGTGACCTGCTGTCGCAATTAAGCTCATATATGGAGATCTCTGATGCCATCAATATTAGTATATATGTCAGAACCTGTTCTGACATTCCATATGTTGATCCTTCCCCATCCAACCTTCCTCTTCGATGTCTCCCTTTTGACTGATACCTGTCCATTTAAACTATAGACGGCCCGCCCCAAAGTTATTTGTGCAGCCGCGCAAACTATGTTCTCAGCAGTCCCGAAAATTAAGACCTGGCCCTGGGCAAACCCTGTACATTCAAGACACTGCCCCCGCTGCCACCATTCGATCTCCATAATGGAGCTGACCTGTTCTGACATTCCATATCTTGATCTGACCTCATCACACCCTGTACACTCAAGACACGCTATATGGCCAGTGCACACAACCTTTCCCCTTTAGGGCCCTCAGGTGTCTTACTGGTTATATTTTATGTAAATGAGAGCGCTACTTCATCACACAAGAGTGTCAAACAAAAGTAGTGAAAATAGCAGATTTACAAGCTCACAACATGTCATGATGCGATGCTTTGTGAGCTTGTAAATGGACTATTTTCTTATATATTGATTTTTCTTCTCGGTAGATCATCGTTGTTTGAGCTTATAGATCAGCAATTATTTTTTTCAGCTATTATTTTTATATATTTTTTATTTATTTAAGTGATACAGTTTTGTACATACAAGGTTTCTACCCGAAAGCAAAGGAATTGTCGGTGGTGAGCTTAGCCCAGGCTTCCTCTATTATGTATAGCAGTCCTGGATACTGCTGCTGAGGTTGGGATCTGTGGTATTTGGATATTTTCAATCATTCTTGTTATTTTCCATAAAGAAAATCACATTAAGGTTTCAGAAGGCAAGGGGGTTGGGGTCTTTCAGAGTTGAGTCTCGCCCCTCTCTCTCTCTGTGTGTGTGTGTGTGTGTGTGTGTGTGTGTGTGTGTGTGTGTGTGTGTGTGTGTGTGTGTGTGTGTGTGTGTGTGTGTGCGTGCATATGTGTGGTGCGGGTGGGGGTGCTGCTACTGGCAGTGATGGGTGGGTGGGCGATCTGGAGTCAGAGGCGAGTTGGGAATTGGGGCTGGGGGGGCCTATAGGCTTAGTGGTGGAGGGGGCATACAAGTATCAGCTAATTAATCAGCCCACACAAAGAAATGAAATGATAATAAGGGCCTCTGCCATGCTCCGCTGGCTGCCTGCATGCACACTATATACTGCTTGGTGTAAATAACCCACAGCCAGGCAGGCTATAGGAGGAGATAGAGGGGTGCTGGGGCAGCTTAGAAAGACTGATAAAGGCTTTCCTTCCATTACCAAGCCCTCCTCGCTAAGGCCTGGGACAGCCGGCGCTACAGACACGGACGGCTCAGGATTCAGAGCACGCCCCCACCCCCCCTAATTCGTCACCCTTTCCCAGTGAACGCTGTAATGGCTCGCGGGGTGGCGGGTCCACGCGGTGGGGCCGGGGAGGAGGGGAGGGTCTTTAGCCGATGTCCAAGCTCACGGGCGCCTGTGAGCTTGGTCATCGCCTATAACCGTCATAAATTAGATGTCAGCTGGACACCGGTGGGGGGTGCACCGTGGCCTGTGGAGTGACTGACGGTAGAAAAGTGTTCTGTGGATGGATGCTGGAGTAGCCATACATCCTCGTTAGGCACACACACACGCACTCGCACGGTACACACACAACGCACATAGACTCACCATTACGGCAGCAGACGTATGGCTTTCAAAAAGCCTGCCCCGAGCAGGCAAGCCCCGTTAGTCATTCTCACCTGTCATGTGCACGCACGCACGCACGCACGCACGCATGCACAGCATCACGGTCATGCACATCACCAGATTAATGCATGCAGACGGAATAAATAAATAAATAATAATCTTGCACTCGGCTGTCTTTCAGTGCTAAGTGTTACAAATCTCTATGTGTCCGTTTTCATACATGCACAAAAATCCTACATGCAGGCTCTCTCTCTCTCTCGCCCATCAGAGTACCAACAGTGGTGTAATGTAACTACTGTAAGTACATTTAATCAAGTACTGTAAATAGCATTTTAAGGTATTGTTTACTTTACTTGAGGCATTTCCAATTTTCAATAATTTTACTTCTATTCCACTAGGCTATACCTCAAGGCAAATACTAGCTGTCTACACATAATTATATATTACACAGACAGACACACACGCACACACACACACACACACACACACACGCACACACACACACACACACACACACACACACACACACACACACACACACACACACACACACACTTAAGTGGAGCTGGCAATTCCACTGTGAGGCAAACACAGAATCAATGGTGGTGGTGAGAGAGCTCTGCGCTCATGTCCTAACTCATTACCTCTCCGTTTCCTTAAAGAACAAACTCCAAAAACATTGGAGGAGGAGGGGGGGTGTTTTGGTGCCTCTTATTGAGGAAGCCGTGGCCAAACACAGATGTCAGCTGCAACCACTTAAACCTCAAATGTTTGAGAGGAGTCCCTCAGGGCGCTATACGAGGGCTATGAATGATCACATCATCGGCTCTGGGCCGTGGAATAAACCCTGTTTTGATCAAAAATGCCATCTTGGACAAGGAATAGGAGATACAAGCGATTGAAAGAAACAGATAGAATGGGTGATTATGGCCACGATGATCTTAATGGCGCGATCCTGTGTTATTGACAGCACCAGCTATAGCAACCCGACGCTCACGTGAGTATAGCATTAAGACTTGATCAATCGAAAGCACTATAAAAGCCCAATTGCTGTAGAGCTACGCCAATGGCATTAAGCCTATATAGCATTGATTAATTGGCTTTAATTGACGTAGATTAATGTCAATGGCGTGAAGTGGGTTAAGAACCATGCTGCCCTATAGCAGTGGTTCCTAAACATTTTAGCCTGTGACCCAAAAGAGAATTGTGACGTCTCCCCGGGACCCAAACTAGTGGAAATTGCAGATCTACAAGCTCACAACGCGAAGATTCGTGTCGGAATTGTGAACTTGTAGATAGTTCAGTCAGGACAACCCATGAATGGATATAAAACATTTTTATTGAATATAAAATGAGCAATATCTTTATTATGGTTTGGCGATGAATTGGATCTGCTTTTTATGTACTCTGACAAAGGGCATCAGTCCCAACCACAGGGAATCCGAATCCCACGTACATTAACAGCAAATCCAAAACAACAGGTGGTACAGCTGGGGTGGTGCAGGGTGAGCAGCAGTGTCTGAGCAGTGTTGCGACAGGTGCGGCGTATTAAGCTATATTTATTTTCACTACTTCTTAAACATTTGTTTCCTAATGTACATAATTTCACTGATATTTCTTTAATTTCTTCATGAAATTACTGAAAATACCCATTGAATTTTGTTTTTAAAATATTTTCCTTTTTTTAGGAATGTAAATGTTTTGAAATAATAATAATTTTAAACAAATTGTAGGAAACCAAAATGTGTATACGTGACAGTGTTTGAGAACCACTGCCCTATCGTATATGTGGTTTTCAACCAGTTTCATATCAAGGCATATCATTATTTATTCAGCATTTGAGCCACGGACCACCAAGTGATGACATTTAGCCTCTCAGACACAAAACTAAAGAATATTGTCGTTGGATAAGATTTTGTCCACAATTCCATCCATGCTGTATTATTTACATTCTCTAATAGAGTAGACTTCCTGTAAATTAAGTAATGCAGATGTTTAACAACAATTTAACTCTTGAGAGTGTAAAATGAAACAGGTCCATTTGGTTTCATTTTACACTCTCAAGAGATAAAGTGTCCATTTGGTTATACCAACTCTCCATCATTTAGCTGGGGACCACCTGGCACTGCGCAAAAAGCAAGGAATACGGATGTGTATATTACAGGAAACTCCCGTTAAGCTTTCCAGCAAACTCCCGATTTCTACCATCACACCTGTATATTACTGTATATATTACTGTATTATGCCTGCTAAACTTGAGGTTTAAGGGGCAAATCTTGTGCCCATAATTGCCTGTTAACTCCTCTTTTCACGCAGTGTGGAACCACCTCAAGGACCACTGGTGGTCCCTGGACCACTGGTTGGAAACCACTGGTATTATAGGGATTCTAGGTGCTGTGGTAAAAGGCCAACAGAGGTCATGGTGTGATGAATAGCAATATGCAGGGAGTGAAGTAGAGCGAGGCGAGGCCGGAGGAGGTAGGATGAATATTGAGTTCTCCACCACGCTGAGCCCTGCAGGCAGCCCGGGCTACGTTCCCACTGTCCCCGCTCACAATGTGAATATCAATATTTACACTACCTGAACCGCCCCCCACCTCCCCTCCCCACCCCTGCAGGGACACAAAATAAATTATTATTTCCCCATCTCTGCTGTGATGGAAGAAGTAGTACGCACATGTTTTACTTGAGTAAACGTATCGGTAATGCAATAGATTTGTTACAAGTAGACGTCCCGCATTAAACATGTACTGTATGTATAGGCCTACTTGAGTAAAAGTGCAAAAGTATCGGAATCAAAATATACTTTAATCAGTTTAATGTACCAAACGTAAAGGTATGGTGCAGAATGTCACAAATACAAAATCTCTTGAAAAATCTACGCATTGATCTGCTATTAAATCTGCTATATTCAAAAGGCCGAAATATATGCCTATAAACTGAAGGGGTTAGTGTGTTTTCTATAATAATCAAAATCTGCAAAGTAACTATAGTAAACTAAAGTTTTCATATAAGTGTAGTGGAGTGAAAGTACTATATTTTCCTACGAGTTGCAGTGGGCTAGGAGTACCGTAAAAGTATAGGCATATCGAAAATTGTAAATACTGAAGAAAGTTTAAAAAAAAAATACACAAAAGTACAGTGCTGTGCATCTGTCTTTTTTTGTTTGTTTGATTGTTTGTTTGTTTTTTATGAAGTGAGTTCCATCTGTAGTATTGTATGTATATGCTGAGTGTATTGGGTTTGACTATTGTCTCAGAATATTGACCGTCCCACCTCCTCCCTGTGCATTCAACAGAATAAATGTCGCAATATAAACAACGGTTGATATTTCAGACTGACAGACTCGTGGAGCCCACAGGTAATGCCACAGAGGCAATAAAATACGAGACAATATTGTATTGCCTTTGTAATACTGTATGCAATAACAATAGCGCCGGTCTAACCTGTCTGATCTTCGTCACACGATGATGTACAGCTGTGTGCATGTGAGTGAGTGAGTGAGTGAGTGAGTGAGTGAGTGAGTGAGTGAGTGAGTGTGTGTGTGTGTGTGTGTGTGTGTGTGTGTGTGTGTGTGTGTGTGTGTGTGTGTGTGTGTGTGTGTGTGTGTGCGTGCGTGCGTGCGTGTGTGTGTACAGTTCCTAACCATTACTAATGTCACCATTCTGATTTTCCTTTTTAATATAATTTTTCTCTCTGCCAATGCAAAATCTATTTTGTCGGCTAACTCCTTTTGATAGGCTGGCATGTAATTAACTCCTTGGCATGCACCGTGGGTTGTCATTTGCATGGTAATAAATCTGCTCTCCTTATTGTAGGAAGGCAAAAAACACACGCACAGAGCTGTGTACTTTAGCTTGGGCAAACATGGGTAGAGAAGCCCTTATCAACTTGTGCTTCTCTCTCAGACTTCCAGCGTGCTACCTCACCCTACTGTGTGCCATGGCAGGAGAAAAGCAATCATCATATTCAATGTCAGGCCATATTGATTAAACAATACAGTCCCCCCCCCCCCCCCTTCCATGAATGTATTTAAGCGCCTGGACAAATGAAGCTTGGGACTATTGACTCTTATTAATGTGATAGTACATTTTGAGGCCTGTATTTATTTGTTTCCTCCCACCGTCCTGCCATCCATTAGGCAGTCATTTCCTTCATTCCTCTCTCCGTCAATATCCAGCCTCATCTTTCCTAGAGATCCTTGCTGGCTCTCACCCAACAATCCCTTATATATTGTCGCTGTCAGTCCAGAAACCGTGGCATGCACATCAATAATTTATAGTTTCATGATTTTCCCTCATTTTTTTCATAAAGGAATGTCCTATTTAAATCTATTTTGTATGACATTGTCGTGCAAAAGTAGAAAAAAAAGCCCCCAGCTTGAAGCTCTGTGTCCGGGTCGAAAGTGGTTGAAGTCTGCCTGTGGGTTTTTATAAAGTATTAACAAGAATGTGACTAAATCACTACCAGGAAAACTCCCCCATGATAAGAAGCGGCCTGCTCACTCTTCATGCATTGAAGGAAGCATGAGCTCAGTTCTGGGCTCTCCCCATGTTGGCAGAGGGAGGGTGGCGCCCAGATTACAGTTTAGGCATTTGGCACCAGGTTGAAAACGGGCTACAAAATTGTGGAATAAAAAAAAACTCTGAAAAGCTCTGAGTGTGTGTGCAGGGGGGGAGGGGGGGGGGGGGTTCGAGCCTCGAGGTGATTATTTCAGTGCATTATGGGAGCATGGAAACTGACTTGCGTTGTCACAGTACAGCAGTCTACAGCCTAATGAGTCTGCTGCCTTGACCCCAGTCTCTCAGGGTCACAGAGTCTGATTATACATTGTCTCCGCTCGGCAGTCAGAGGGCCTCGGGCTCTACACACACACACACACCCTTCACCCCTTTTTCCTCTCATCTCCATGTATTGATGGATTCCTGGATTTTAACCCCCATCTGTCTGGATCAGGCCTATCCCCTCAAATCATCAACCCATTTTCTTCAACACACTTGCCTTTGACTGCCATCTGTCTTCATAAGCGCATGCATTAACTTAGTGCATGTTCACGCATGTGTGTGTCCTGCATGTGTGTGCGTGCATGGTCATTCACACGCTTTCATCCGACGAACCTTCCTTTGAGTACGAGCCTTCCTTTGAGTACAGTACCGGCCTACTCTAAATGTTTATTCCCCAGTCAGTGTTGCTTAATGAGGTTTGGACGTTGGGGGAATAATGACTTAACAGAAATGAGAAATAGAGCCCTGGACTAACCCCCGTTAAAGACACAGCTTGATTTATTTGGCTGTACGATACAGAACAGTGGCTGCTCCTCTAAAGCCGGGCCATCCCGGGTCAACAGTAGGAGAGACGCTGGGCTAAGACGCTCGGCCAGACACTCGTTTTAATCGTCCTCGCTCCACTTTGATCTGGGGCAACTTCAGCTCGCTCAAATCATCGCCCAGACGTTTTAAAGGGCCGCAATTAGGGCCAAATAGCCCGCCATTTATCAGGCACCCCTTTCATGTCCACCATTTTATTTTATGAAAGCAATCGATTGTCCCTGTGGCGTGGAGGAGAGACGCAGACCGACCTCTCGCTCGGTGCTCTTGTGTGAGAGAGCGGAGGAGAAGGCGGCCAGAGGCCATTACTCCAACAGGGAGTGAGTGGAGTGGACCGAGACTATATGGCAAACAACACTCCCGTTCACATTTATATACCAGCAGTAATCAAAGATGGCCAAGAGACGGCACAAGAATATATGGTGGCGAGTCAGAGAGCTGTATGCTTCAGGGTTGAAAAGACAGAGAGAGTCTGAGGTAGACAAAGAGAGAGTTATATTTACTTCGGCTAGAAAACACAAAACAGTCTGGGGCCCAGAGCACACAGGCAGGAGAGAGAGATGGGCCGCAACTTTTTTGTTCGATACATCTATTGATTAATCTTTTGATTAACCGGATAATGAGAAGCCCTTTTTTTAAAAAAGAAGAAGGATCTATTAAAGATTTTAGAATGGACAACATTGATTTGTCTGATTAACAATTTAGGAGTAGTTCACCCAAACAAGTAAACAAATCAAGACAAAAACTACAGAAACAAGTAAACAAACACCCCATAATCTGTAGTTTTTGTCACATTCCTGAGCCACTTTTATAATTAGCGGGTCATTGGTCAGTAGGAGATCATGCAGGTCATCAAATCATATGTGTCGTGAAATTGATGGGCATTTATAGGGTGAACTATACTCACCTTATTTTATATTTGATCAATGATGTTGCACAAAAGTACCGAAAATAGCTTAGATCTGCTATTTTCTGTGTTTTTGGAAAATAAATATATAACTGCATTATTTTTTTAATAACGTTTATTATTTTATTAATAATGTTTATTAGTTTAATTAACTAGTGGCGAGTCAAAGTTCTGGGACAGAAAGGTAGACAGAGATAGTTTTATACGGATGTAGCAGACACAAAAGTCCACACAGGCGAGGCCGGGAAATGACATGCATGCACGCCTTCATTGCCATCCCCATGTTCCTGCTTTCCTTAGTCCCTAGCGATGACACCAGGGAACCTCTGGTCTGCTTTGAGGCAGGATTCCAGAGAAGAAGGGAAGATATAACCTCATGATCCACTCTGTAGTAGTGGCCGGCAAATTGTGTTCTTCTGGATCGGACTATAGTGAAGAAACACAGCGTAGGTTGCCATCCGGCCGTTTCTCAAATTTCTTTGAAAGTGTTCATGTCTCTGAGCCATAGAGTAGAATCGGCTCGACGGTCATCCTAAATATTTTTACTTACTGTACTAAGCTGGGATGACCAGATCTTATGCATTGCAGGCTGACAAGGCCATATACCCTTACTATAGTTTGAAAGTCCTTTTGGGAAGAAGATATGAACCCAAATACTTGTAGTCCTCAACCTGTTTCAGAAGAGTGTTGTCAAGTGTTTTGATAACGTGGTTATTGTTGGATTTATATATATTTACGTATTCAGTTTTTATCTCGTTGGGATAAAGACCAACACAGTTGGAGGCCTGCTCAAGAGACTGAAGGAGAGCCTGAGCGTATTCCAATGATCGACTGATAAGCGCAATGTCATCATCGAAATCAGTGTCAGTTAGCTATCTATTTAGCAGGATGACGAGAGCTTCTTTTAGGGTTTAGTTCAGGTGATAGTATCAACTGATAAACGACGAAGAACATAATCAACAACAAAAATGAATAGAAACGGGGCAAGTGTGTCTCCTTGGAGTATGCCAGCAAGGATGGGGAGAGAGTGGAGCTCCAGCAGTGCAGGGCAGCAGGAGGGGAGGCTGTGGAGCTCTGACCACGTAATCATGTGCTAAAGATTGGACATCGTGGCCTCCAAGCCTCCAATGTACCCTGGACACCCCCCCCCACACACACACACACACACACACACACACACACACACACACACACACACACACACACACAGAGGCGAGGTGAGACAGCTGGGGAGAAGGATGGGGGGGATGAAAAGGGAAAGACAAAGGAGATATACAGACAGATAGAGAAGAGAGAGAGACACTAACGTGGGGAGGGGTCTCTGTTTGCCACGCATGATCTCGCAGCGGTGTTGCCGTGGAAACGCTGGCCAAGTGGATTATGAGCTGATTAGTCGCCCCCCCCCCCCCCCCCCCCCCCCCCCCCCCCCCACACACACACCACCACCCCAATCGTTGCCGTGCTCACTGAGGTGTGTGTGCATGTTACTTCGGACACGGTCTGGCGAACTAACATACAAAACACACTATACTGTATAATCGTGGCACTCACACATCCGCGCACGTTCGACTGATTTCCATGTCCTAAAAACCTTAACCCCTAACCACCCCCCCCCCCCCCCCCCAATCCACCCACCTCAACATACCTATACACCTTAAGCCTGACACCCCAACCAATAGTTGCCAGGTGTGGTATTTTTCATAGTCACAGGGCCTGAGAATAATGCACTGCACAGCCGTTTTCAATGAGGCATAATGCTATACCGACCGATATATGTGCAAACATCCATGTTGTCTTTTCCCTTTTACTTTAAAGTGTGCCGCCAATACCTGGGCAATACCTGGACTCTAATCCCTCCTCCTAATGCCGGATTCATGCTTCGTCGCACGGTGGTGTCGCGCTGCCCAAATCAGCAGATCTACAAGCTCACACTGGCGTCCGTGAGCTTTTGTTGTGAGTTGGTATGTCTGCTTGTTTTCGCCGTGCAATGCATCGCCATCGTACAATGAAATATGAGTCAGGCTTTAGTCTTTTCACCGAGGTACTCCCCAATCATGTTGGAGACTTCCAAATACAGCATATTTTACAGTACAGGATAACCGATAGCAAATGTACCGGCCATGTACTGTATGTATTGTACAATAGTTCCTAACCTACTGTATATGAAAAAGAAAACAGCCTCCTTGCATGGAAAGAAGTTACACTTACACATGCCACGTAGGATTACTAGACTTTGCTCTTGGTTGCTCATTTTCGACGTATATCCATCGCAAGCTGATAGTCGTCCACGTCAATGTCTCAATCTTTCACTGTCAGCTGCAAGTCTCTTTCTAGCCTCCTGCCTCCCTCCCCATCTCTGTCTCGCTCTGTGTGCGTGCGTGCGTGCGTGCCTGACATGGCAGGGTGCTAATCTTGAACCCTTATCTCCGCCTGCAGCTCGGCTCACGTTGCCTTTCTCCACAGCACTTTATCTGCTGTCAATCACGGCAGATCAGGGTGCACTACCTACAGCTGAGCCCCTTCCGACACCACAGTCTAACCAATCACCATGTCTCATGCCCACCCTGCGTTGCACGGGGGTCTACCTACACATGAGGGGTGCAACACTTAATTAAACTAACCAGTTCAACCAATTACTTACAAAAAAAATCTAAAATAGGCAAAATAGGTCATCTAGAAATGTGTCACAAATAGATGCAATGCATTGGCATTATGGGCATGTCGATGAGATATAGTGTTTATGCATAAAAATATAATATAACACTCAAAGGGTCAATCAATTTGTTCTCAATCTCAAATATTCAGTTAATCAAAAAAGTCACGGATAGAATAATCACTACAACAGTGTTGGCGCCCTAGCCTACTTCACATTGACCCACCCCTATAAGTACAGTAGGGCAGTAGAGCATAAGGACAACATCAAATATCACCATCATTTATTTTTTACCTATCTCAACATTCACGTTGGATCAAGCCCTGCATGAACACTAAAGTCAGATTTAGTTGTGCACCAGGCACTGTACAGTGCACGCTGAAAACAGCCGATCTATATGTACACGTTGTAGCAAGTGCTGCAGGGCAGCATCACTCCGAGGCATGGGTCATCACCATGTTGGCTTATGGTGGACATCTTTGTCAACATTCCATTTTTGCCACGGACATACAAAATGAGTGGACAATAATATTACCAGAAATGCATAAATAGATAGATAGATAGCACCGAATGACCTCAATAGGTCTGTAACTCTGTGAGTTAAGGGAGGGTCTCTTCAAATGAAACATTTGAGAACCACTATAGTACTAGTAGTGGACTCCTAATGTGCCATAGTGTCATAATGAATAATTGCCATACATATTCTGAAGAAAACCTGGAGACTTGACATTCAGTAAGTGGGTGTTATGATCAAAATGAGAACATTATAACAGCAAAACAGAAAATCTAAAATGTGCCACATTTGTCCGTGTATGGACATGTTGGTGCATAGTTACCCCTGCTCCGAGGCCTATAGGTCCGTGTACGGACATGTTGGTGCATAGTTACCCCTGCTCCGAGGCCTATAAGTCCGTGTACGGACATGTTGGTGCATAGTTACCCCTGCTCCGAGGCCTATAAGTCCGTGTACGGACATGTTGGTGCATAGTTACCCCTGCTCCGAGGCCTATAGGTCCGTGTACGGACATGTTGGTGCATAGTTACCCCTGCTCCGAGGCCTATAAGTCCGTGTACGGACATGTTGGTGCATAGTTACCCCTGCTCCGAGGCCTATAGGTCCGTGTACGGACATGTTGGTGCATAGTTACCCCTGCTCCGAGGCCTATAGGTCCGTGTATGGACATGTTGGTGCATAGTTACCCCTGCTCCGAGGCCTATAAGTCCGTGTACGGACATGTTGGTGCATAGTTACCCCTGCTCCGAGGCCTATAGGTCCGTGTACGGACATGTTGGTGCATAGTTACCCCTGCTCCGAGGCCTATAGGTCCGTGTACGGACATGTTGGTGCATAGTTACCCCTGCTCCGAGGCCTAGGCATCCTCCCACCCCGCTCCTCCAGTCGCCCTCTGAAACCCCTCCCTTTCCCCCGCTAATCCGCACTGCTGGCATCTTTCACTCGCGAGTAAGCATTGCCTGCGACCGCGGGAAGAAAGAAAGGTGAACAAAAATAAAAAAATAAAATAAATACAAATCCCCTTTTTGGGCAGGTTTAATATTTTTAGACGCCGGAGTGTTTTTTTATTCGAGGGCGAGGTGTGCTCCGGCACCCCTAATGCTTAAGTAATTGTAGATAATGGACTTTTTAAGGACAGCTGCTGATGCTGGTTTAAGTAGGATTTGGGCAGAGATTTACTGTGTGGAGGGGAGAAATGGGGTGCAGACGGGTTGTGTGTGTGTGTGTGTGTGTGTGTGTGTGTGTGTGTGTGTGTGTGTGTGTGTGTGTGTGTGTGTGTGTGGGGGGGGGGGGGTGAAAAAAGTTGAGAGAGGTGTGGGAGCGAGGGATCTGGGAAAATAATAGATGGAGAAGGGGGTGGTAAGGGCAGAGGAGTGAGAGACGAGGAGGGAGAGCGGGAGGGAGGGAGCTTAGACATATCCTCACCCGAATCAAGGGGTAGAGAGGGGTGAAGAGAGAGAGAGAGAGAGAGAGCGATGAGAGAGAGAAAGAGAGCGAGAGAGAGAGAGAGAGAGAGAGAGAGGCGGGAGAGAGAGAGAGAGAGAGAGAGAGAGAGAGAGAGAGAGAGAGAGAGAGAGAGAGAGAGCGAGAGCGAGAGAACAAGAACGAGAACGAGAACGAGAACGAGAGAGAGAGAGAGAGAGAGGGAGAGAGTGTGGAAGAGGGAGAGGGGGGAGAGAGAGAGAGAGAGTGTGGAAGAGGGAGAGGGGGGAGAGAGAGAGAGATATGATCCCTGTCTTCTGGCTGAGAAGCTCTGGGATTGAGGCGTGGGGTGATGGTGATGGTGATGGGAGGGGGGTGGGGGGTGTGTTGGTTTTGATGAGGACGGCAGCGGGCCGGGCCTGGCCCCGCTCGGCGCTGGCGCCGGGTCACGGAGGGCACGAGCTGGATGACTAATTGGGGGAAGGATACGAAATGAGCCGTGACTCAATCTACGCCCTTGAATCAACTCCGTCCTACAGTATGCATCAAATGGGCTCCCTAAGTGGTGCTTTCCCATTGATTATACCTCTTTCAATGTTACGCTCCAACTCCTGGCTGCTGGATTCTTTTGACTGAGAGAGAGAAAGTCGAGTGTGTATGTGTGTGTGTGTGTGTGTGTGTGTGTGTTGGGGATGGGGGTTGAAATAGCAGTCAATACCTTGCAGTGATAAGCCTCAAAAACAGGAGAGGGGAGCGAGTGAGCAATGTCGAATGGAGAGGCAGCGACGTGAGCGATTTGTGTGAGGGGGAGAGCAGTGTGAGACTGTGAAAGAGTGTGTGTGTGTGTGTGTGTGTGTGTGTGTGTGTGTGTGTGTGTGTGTGTGTGTGTGTGTATGTGTGTGCGTATGCGTATGTGTGTGCGTGTGCGCACTCGTGTATGTGTGTGTGTGTATGCGTGTGCGTGTACGTGTGTCTCTCGCGCCGTAAATGCGCTGGTGCGTGCCCACTTTGCCCGGCATGGCACTCACACTTTATGAGGTGTGGAGGGGCCGTCTCTTCAGCCCGCTTTAATGATACAGTTTAAATGGAAGAGCTGGGGCTGTAATCTGCCTGCACCAAGGACTGTACTCCCTGTGGTCTGGACGGACACACACACACACACACACACACACACACACACACACACACACACACACATGTACAAAATCTTCATGGGAGCACATACTGGTATGCAGCCATACACGCACATGCGCACATAATCTGAATGCGGGGACGCACTGATATCGATATGGATGTTTAAAATATTATTAATTATTAAATTCACATTTTATTTAATCATTTGATATTTATTTCATATTTTGCCAGAGAAACAAAGAAATATTCATAAAATAAATCATAACTGTATTATCAAAATGTCTTTTAGTTTAGAGTAGACCTTCATCACTATTTCAGAGTTCACAAATGCAATCACACCAAAAATGACCACACATATGTGTGAAGAATAACTGTTGCAAAAGCCTTTTTGCCTGTTATATACAGCTACCTGTACAGTACAAAAAAGGTCTGTTTGTGGATAGGATGATGGCAGTCAACACATATCTTTGTCTGATATCAATACAGCAGATGACCAATAACAGCATCCCTATAAAAGCTCTGAAAAAATACGTTACTTTCATCATGTAAACACTGCATACTATGCTGACCGAGGTTCCCAATGGCTCCATCCTCGGCCTTCAGTTTTCACTGAACTTTCGACTATAGTGTGATGACATTGAGGCCACAGCAGGGGGAAGCTACGGGTTCAAGTGGTTCCATTGCATTGCATTGAATCTGGGCGGACTGCAACCTGAGCCGCTGTAGTGGTCAGACTGTGTGGTCAGGAGTGTGAGACGTACAGTACAGCCATCTGGGGGGATGACAGCAGGCAGCTCGCTGCAAGGTTTGGCAGGTGTGTGTGTGTGTGTGTGTGTGTGTGTGTGTGTGTCGGGCCAACAACACACTGTTCAGTTCACCCACAACGCACACCTATCACTGTAACCCCGGAGGACAACATTCTCCAGTAATGCAATATTGATCTGACAATGTAATGTGTGTTCATGTTCGTGTGTGTGTGTGTGTGTGTGTGTGTGTGTGTGTGTGTGCGCACGTGCTGGCGAACGCTCTTGTCTTTGGGTGTATGCATGTGTGAGATGTGTCTGAGCATGTGAGCGCCTGTGTGGCCACGCAGGCATGCAGACCCGGCCTTGCGTATGGGCGACTGAGCTCATGTGTGTGTGTGTGTGGGGGGGTGTCGTGTGCATGTGTGTGTGCGCATGTGTGCTTTGTTGTTTGTGTGAGTGCAGTATGTGAGGCCGAGGCGTCTGGGAGAGAGATGCATTAATAAGCAATAGGTGAGGTGTTATAGCCTTGGTGCTATTTCTGACACCTCACTGTCAGAGCCCTACCCTGCAGCGACTAGACAGACGGTGCACGCACACACACCCACACACGCGCACGCATGCACACACTAGTGCCTTAACACTAGCACTATAAGGCGTGCACTAGTGCATTAACAGAATAATAAAATATTCGAATATCCGACTATCAAAATGCAATTCGATACTGCAAATCACAATTTGATTATTTGCTAATATTATTTGTTCAACAAGTTAGATTGGAGATATTTCATTGTGACGTCCAGTACAGTAGCACCTGCCCATAATATCCAGTTTGGTGACACTACAGTAGCTCATGTTTCTTATTCATCTGCTTATCCATGCAACAAAGGTGCAAGCGTGCAATATTAAAATCAAATGATCATAGCGTTATACTGGTTGCGATGGAGTGAAGTTGATGTTTGTGTACAACCGGATGCCAGAGTAAGGAGAAAAAAGTCAATTCACAACCATATAAAGGATCATATAGACATAACGAGATTCAATAAGTATTAAACCTGGGTTATGGATTGTCATGTAATACGGTACAAAAGCATTGCCTGTACAAAACATGCCCTGCCTGTACCATGAAAAGCACTGCATGTGCTAGTGCCTGTATAGCATCAAAAGCAGTGACTGATACCATCGAAAGCAAAGGCACTGACTGTACCTTCAAAAGCATTAACTACTGCATTACACCAAAAGCACTGGCAGTTAATTCCTTCCAAAGCGCTGGCTGTATCAGTCATTTATTTTAACGTGTCTCTAGACTCCAGTCAGTGTCTCTAGACTCCAGAGTCAGTCCAGAGAATTGATAACAAGGCCCAAGAAAGACGAGAACTCGAGAACTGTTCCTGTCAAATTAATAAGTCACTTTTCAAACCAAGCCCACCCCATCAAACAGTGTTCTGGTGATGGCCATTACGCCCATTAGAGCTCTAGAATTGGGTAGTCACACGCAGGTTATTTTCTCTCTCTCTCTCTCTCTCTCTCTCTCTCTCTCTCTCTCTCTCTCTCTCTCTCTCTCTCTCTCTCTCTCTCTCTCCTCCCCCCCCCACCCCCCCCAGTGCAGCCATTCGGATTCAAATAACACAGCTCACTTGGTACAACTGTTCAAAATGTGTGACATTGGACAATGACTCAGTTGACCAGTCACTGGGATGTGGGCATGGCTAAACACCACAACCCTTCAAAAAAAGCTCACATAATACAGTACATGTATGCCATTAGTGAAATGAAGTGCATTCTGTTCAAACGAACGAAAAGTACATCGTACTTTTTATTTCTTTGTATTTTAACAAATAACACTATAACACATCTCCGACATGTCAAAAAAACAGCTCATGGTGTATTCTTTTTGCCCCAAACAATCAGTCTCTGTGAAGCATGGAAAGATCCCTTGCAACGCGCTATCCACTCCCTCCCTATTACCGTCTGAGTCTCAGCTCTTAGCTGAATGTAACAAGCACAGAACCATTGTTGGCCGGGGCTATATCTGATAATCCCTGCTTGCCCGTCTATCTGAGTCTGCTGCTCAGATAAATGACAGGAAGAAGAGCCCCGGCTCTACTCCGGACGGAGCGGCGAGCAGAGAGAGGTGCCATGGGTGGCAGACAGAGTGGGGGTGGCAGGGGGGGGGGGAGGGGTGGTATAGACAGGGAGGGCTGTCAGGGGAGACTGGATGGAGAAAGAGAATGGGAGAATCAGGGGTGAGGGGTTGGCAGGGGCTGAGATGTAAAATAATAAGGAAAATAATAATAATAAAAGGAACCAAGCAAGCAAGAAAGAAAGAAGACAGGACAGAGACGGGAAGAAAAAAAGAAAGAAGTGAAAAAAAGAAAAGACAGAAAGCAAGAACAAAAAGTGAGGTTTACTGAGGGCAACCAAGATGGAGAGAAGGAGATGGAGAAGTAGCCCTCAGAGGAGCACAAAGAACTACAGGCAGAGAGAGAGAGAGTAGACCTTGGAAGAGCAGACTGGGGATCTCCAGGGCAGAGGGCTGAAGTAGCAGCACAGATGACGGGCCAGGTAAGTACAGCTGTACAGCAGGCTGTGGGCTCCCTGCCTCCGCACGCACGCACGCACGTGCACACACACGCACACACGCACACATGATACAGCTCAACACAGCAGCAGCAAATCCCATGCCAATCGTAAACATGCGCACGCACACACGCACACACACACACACACACACACACACACACACACACACACACACACACACACACCACACACACACTTAACATACAGTATAGCCTCTGGTCCCAGGTTTACACAGTGCAATAAGAAAATAGCCAAAGTCATAAACTTCTACTGCCTACACGTACACACTCTTTCAGCACAAAGAAATAGGACTAAAAGTACAATGCATCATCACCCCCGGTCCCCCGGACTCAGCCTTGTGTCTACTGCACTAACCTTTTTATAAAATGAAGAAAATAAGACCATTTAAGCGTCAAAAGTAATCAAGAACAAAAACAATATTGGCCAAAGATTACCTAAGAAAGTGCCAAACATTTTGAACATAGACGAGCTACATGCTCACACATGAGGCGTTATCAGCATATTTTCATATTTTCAGGAGCACAATTTCACATTTTTCTGGGACAATTTCAAAGGGGAATACCACTCATTTTCAACATTTTACTACATCATAAATATACCTTATAGTTGTGTGGAAATAATAAAAAAAAATTCCCATGTTTCCTAGAACTGGAGGTCTGAAAAAAATCTGTAACATTATGAAGTACATCTTGATGATGTCATAAAGATGTACTTCATGATGTTACAGATTTAGCATTATTATTATTATTATTATCATTATTTATTTTGTTTTTTTCAACAATGACATGCCCAAAAAGTAGGGATGGGCAGGTTGGAAAGTGGTTAATTACAGTTTGACTTTCTCTCTGTCCCGCGCTGCCTACGCCCCCCTACCCCCCCCCCCCCCCCCCTTTAATCAGCATGTAAACAAGTGCAAGGTCATTTTCTTTCTTATACGGTAGAGGAGGAGATAAGGAGAGCATGGCGTAGTTAATCCTTTGGACACACTGATGGAGGAGTTCGTCCTGATGATGCTGTGGTGTTAATTATGCAAGACTGCATCTCTCTTCTCTCTCTCTCCCCCATCTCCCCTTCATGATGACTCATCACTTTACCTTCTCTCACTCCCGTCCCTCTGCATCTCTCCCGCTGGCCATCGGTTTCTTTCTTTCCTTGTCTTTCTTTCTTTCTCTCCCCCTATAATTCTTTCTTTCACTCTCTTAATCCGTGCCCCTGAAACTTCCAGAGGCAGACCTCTCTTCGCTCGCTGAGGGAATAAGGCAGGTCATGTTTCACCACACCACTGCTTCTCAAAATGGGGTCCAGGGAGAGCCATGAGTCCATGAACAGGTCCCTGGAAAATAAGACCGTGTTTTTGTGTCGTGTGTTCTTGTGCGTGTGCTTGTGCGTGTGCGATCATTTCCAGTTTCCACACCAAATACTTGAAAACTCATTATTACACAACAGTGAGCTCGGCATGCCGACGGGGCCGGGGTTACACAGTAGGTGTCTTCTATATGGCCTATATGAAATACACATATGACCAAAAGTCAGAGGACACCCTTTCTAATTAGCCTTTCTAATTAGTGGCCTTTGTTCCAGTGAGTGGACAACGTAATGTTACAGCTACAATGACATTCCAGACAATTGCGGTTCCAGTCTTGTGGCAACAGTTTGCAGTATCCCGGTTCAGAATGACAAATCCCTCACAAAAAAAAGAAGAGACAATTGGTTTGCTCACTTTGCTGAGATGAGAGGGGAAGAACTTGACTCGCCTGCACAAAGCCCTGACCTTAACCCCATCACCTTTGGAATGAATTGGAACGTACAAGCAAGGCCTAATCTTCCCAACATGAAGTGTCCGACCTCACTAATGCTCTTGTGGCTGAATGGAAGCAATCCACCAACTAGTGAAAAAAAAACCATCACAGAATCGTGGAACATTTCCATGTAAATTCTTGGAGAATTTCATAGGACTCCATGCCATCTTACCATCTAGCCAACTCACTCGCATGATATGACATGGTAGTATATAATATTTGTCATTGAAGTTTGATGGACAGTGTTGACCAAATGTTAATCAAACATCCCTGTGCCCTGAAGTCAGTGTTTGTCTGCCTGAAGAGCTTTTCTGATCCACAAAAAAGTCCAAAGAGCTTGTGCTACGTTAACAGAAGGGTGAGAACAGAAGAGGATAAAGAGAAAGGGATGAGTACAAATACATGGATCTCAGGTAAAGCCTGGTACAGCTACAGATTAATTGCTTCATGGTGGTTCAATTAACGGCATGTTGATTTAAACATTAGGGAAAAATCTCAAAGGTCCGAGGTGCTATCATAGTGAAGATGAATATTCTGTGACAACTTAAAGGTAAGTAAATACAAAAAATCACACCTGTGTGAAGTGAGTGGTGCAACTCTGTGAAGGAAGAGGCCCAATTTCTTTGCAAAATGGCTGCTGTGCATAAAGTTGGTACTGTGTCTGTCTAGTGGTCCTGTTCTGTGTAGAGTCTGATTAATTTAATGTGTTTTGTAATGCCTTGTATTGTTTTTTTGTTGTGATAAATGATTGTCTGGCGGATTGTTGTATGTCGCGGCCTTTGGCTAATAGCTTCTCCTGTTATTGTAACCTGGTGAGGCTTTGTGAGCCGTAACGGCATCATCACTCAAGTGATGAACATAAGCCAACTTACACAATACACAACACAGATCTATGTGGAACGTTGGGGTATCTTTCAGACAGTCTGTCCTTGCCAGGCTTTATGGAAGTTGTCAAGGGCTGCGAGCGCTGGCAGACTTCTGCAAGCAGGTGCCGAAACAGATATGAGAAGATCCAACACAACTTAGCAATGTGTGCAAGTTGTGGGTATGATGTGTGGGCGAGTGTGGGTATATCCAATATGTATTCTGGCATAATGTATGTACGTGTGCTGTACATTGGGATCACGTTTCAATCAGCAGAGGGTTTAGATTTATCCATGTGTGATTAACTGTTGTGTTTGTTAAGTCTGGCCGCTCCATGGCATGCCATATACCATAGTCATAGTGTGTTGCTGAACTCGGCAACATCCTGTTTTCCTTCCTTTTTTTGTCTTCAAACAAATACGCACAGATTGCCGTGATGTCTACAGTGATTGCTAAAGTGTGCTGTGAATTCCAAAAGTGGGTGGCCGGCTCGCCTGCCGGCATGGAACAGAATCAGGCAGAACCACTCAGAGTCGCAAGAGAATGACAAAGAAGAAAGCGTACACGAAAGGAAGCAATCAAAGAAGCAAAGGGTTGTGTTCTAATTAGAGATGTTCCGATTAGGTCCGATTTTGAGTATCTGCCGATACCGATTTTCCCCATTCGATTCATTTACAGCTCTGACACTTATTTCAGACATGCTCTAGTATGTGATGAAAAATGAAAAAAAATGAAAGGTTTTTCTTCTCTGGTGAAAAGCTGGATTGTAAATGTAAATGTGGCATTTATATAGCGCCTTTATCCAAGGCGCTTTACATAGATTGTGCATCAATTCACCCATTCACACACACATTCATACACCAATGGTGGCGGAAACCATGCAAGGCACCAAGCAGTACATCAGGAGCAATTAGGGGTTCAGTGTCTTGCTCAAGGACACTTTAGCACCAACTCTGGGGGAGCCCGGGTTCGAGTTGGCAATCTTGCGGTTACCATCCAGCCACTCTACCCCTGAGTCAACGCCAGCCCCAGGTAATGGCAGGCTCTCAGTCAAATCTGGTCACATATTACGTCAAATTTCAAATCTCATTTCCAACAATGTGTCTCAGTCTGGACAGAGCACGAGTTAAGCATTATGCCTACAGCAACCATTGTGGCTAGGTCAACGATGTCTGAATAAACACGTCTGATCTGATCACTTGCAAAACAGTGTGGACAGTCAGCCCTAATTATCATATTTAATAAGTGTGGACAGTCAGCCCTAAATATCATATTTAATAGATCAGATTTAGAGAAACACATTTGCCTGCAGGGAAACACAATTGATGTGCTTTCAACAAGACATGCTTGAACAGCAACATGCCTGGTGTCAGGATGCATTGTTGCTGGCACACTGCTGGCAGAATGCTGCACGGCAAGTGCAACGTACACCTGTTTGGCACAATTGGGTTTATATGCACAGCTGCCATATTAGAATGAAATTGGGCCTCTTCCTTACTTCCTTCACAGGTTTTACCAATGATGAACAATAAAGTGTAGTACAGTGGTTCTCAGATTTTTAATTTCAAGGACACCCATAACTCCATAACGGTTCCATTTGGTGCTCTCTTCTGCACTGTACACTCTCAGAGTTACACACCCGTAAGTTGCAAATTGAACATCCTCAAGGAAAAATGAGGGTCCCTGGACCCCAATTTGAGACCCACTGGTGTAACAGACTTTCCAGTGAGCCAGCATGCACAATATCAGCACCCTGACTCTGTTTGACCAGAATGGAACAGGGCCTTAATTAGTATAATTGGTAAGACCTGTGAAGGAAGTATGGCCAATATGGCTGGGGGTGGGTTGGCATAATAACTAAATTGGATGAAAACATGTGGTGATTGTTTATTATTTGTAATAGCATTTATAAATAATTCTATAATCCAGATCGGTTTCCTGTGCCTTATTTGTCTCTATGTTCCTAAGTGTGCCTTCTAGAAATCCAATGGAAAACGTATGTGAACTACTTAACTTAAAAAAATAAAGAAATCCTGATCTTCTCTGAGTTTTGTGGGTGACAACATTCAGCCTCCAATTAAGCCATCCCAGAACCATTTCAGGCTATCAGGGTGAAACATCCCGCATCAAGGTTTGCCTCCGCCACTCTGGCGGAGGCAATAAAAAAAAAGAAATAAAAAAAGAGTCGACTCAAATTGGAAACTCTGATGCTTAATTGGTTTAAGAAATCTCTCCCTGGCTGGCACACAGCCTAACTAAGACGGCGGATGCAGGCGTAAGTAGCGGACTAAGACCATCATTCTTTGGAGGTGTGACAGCACGCGAGGGCTCATTTCCATCTCCCCGTCAGCCACTCCTCCTCTGCTCCGTCCCAGTGAAGCAGCAATGTTAACAATGCTGTCCCCACATTTACCAGTTCTGCCTCATTACAGCCAAAGAAGCGGATAAATTAGCGCAGGAGAGCATGCACCGGCGGCGTCCAACTGCACCTGTCAAAGAGAGAGAGACAGCGAGAGCGTCGACTATGCTGGGGGGGAAGGGTGCCAAGAAACCTGGAGCTTGGTGCACAATCTCTCACTGCGTCTAAGAATGAACACGCCACATGCGCGCACACTCGCGCACACACAGTAGCCTACTGTCATCTCTGTTCATTGCCAAAAATCTATGTAGCCATTCTAGTACAAGAAAGGCATTATCTGAAGTTCATCCTTCAATACATCGAAAAGGTACAGTCTGTACAAGTGTTCAGCAGAAGAATTTCAGTTACTTCATGCCTTTGACATTTTTTTGTGTTGCTCCTCGAGTGTTTCATTATGACATCCCCACACTAGAGCCCAATCGATTTTATTTTTTTCCAGCGTCCTGGCCCACCAATTACCGAAGATTTGACAGATATTTTGTCAAAACCTTCAAAATCTTCCAATCAATTGTATTAAAATATAACGTAACTAAAGCTTTATTAACCACTTCCGACCAGACCTCCTGGCCATGTCACAAAAACTTTCAAAAAATCACACACAAAAATCGCTCAAAACGTGCTGCTTTGTGAGGTGTTGAGATTGGCATTTTACGCTTAATTATGATGAATCATTATACTAAATCGGGGCACGTTGGCTCCATGGCGTTATATCGACTGGACCGATGGACCTGGCTCTATAATGACGTCTCCACACCATGCAGGTAAATCAGGATCCTGTGCTCGCCTCGGGTCCCATGACGACGGAGAGGACAAATGGCTTGGGTTTTTCTCCGACCTCTTTGCACTAAAACTCTGCTGCCCCGTGGCCTTTAAAGAGCACCATCTCACCCCTCTCATCGGTCTACTGCCTCTGGCCTGCCATCTTTACAGGCTGGTTAAGGGCAGTCTAACCCCTCTCATCGGTATACTGCCTCTAGCCGGCCATCTTTACAGGCTGGTTAAGGGCAGTCTAACCCCTCTCATCGGTATACTGCCTCTGGCCTGCCATCTTTACAGGCTGGTTAAGGGCAGTCTAACGGACCCCTCTCATCGGTCTACTGCCTCTGGCCTGCCATCTTTACAGGCTGGTTACAGGCTGGTTAAGGGCAGTCTAACAATGAACTATGTTGTATGTTTGCCAACCGCCCCCCCCCCTCCCCCACTTCCTCCAAAGCTGCTTGTAAAAAAAATAATAATAATAGAAAAACAAGACATGGACCAGGAGTGCCACACAGCTCGCCTGCCTGCCTGGCCAGGATTAACATTTTACACTCTCAGAGGTTGAAAATCCCATCAGATGGAACCAAATTAATTTCTGCACAATATTCAGGGCCACCAGCCGTATAACAGGAGACATTG
This sequence comes from Protomyctophum bolini, assembly GCF_963924005.1. Taxonomy (NCBI): domain Eukaryota; kingdom Metazoa; phylum Chordata; class Actinopteri; order Myctophiformes; family Myctophidae; genus Protomyctophum; species Protomyctophum bolini. Next base: position 17,078,811 of record NC_137862.1, on the reverse strand, counting down.
CGGAGTGCATCCCTCGATCGCAATCCCATTCCCGCCCTAATCGGCATGTCGACCATGCGTGCATGGTGGTGTGGTGGAAAATGCTTCCATCCCAAGTGGATACGAAAAACAATTGCCCCTTTTTAATTTATTTTCCCAGGAGGGCAACAGAAGAGAAAATGCTATAGATATAATTGATGGTATGGCAAGCGGGAGCGCCTTAGAAGAGGTCTAGCATCCGGTAGCCCGGTAGGGCTGTCTTTTTTTCTCATAACGCAACAAACCTCGTGGGCATTGGAGGTTGACAAATCTGGCACGGAGGACAAATTGACCGGCAATGGAACACAATTTGTCCCTTAAAAGAATGGGTTGGGGCCCTCTGTGGCCTGAGTAATTAGTTTAAGCTGCAGCATGTCTGGCCAGGAGTGGAACCACTGGAGAGGGACTATATGTCCTCTGATAACGTGCTGCACTGCACTGCACGTACACACACACGCTCGCATGCGCTTGCTTGCACGCACGCACACGCACACACACACCTTCTCAACTGCCACAAAATATATCAATTAACACATTTTAGAGGTGAAAGAGAACGAGACCCGGGATTAAGCTTGTTGTATTTATTGTGTGTGTGTGTGTGTGTGTGTGTGTGTGTGTGTGTGTGTGTGTGTGTGTGTGTGTGTGTGTGTGTGTGTGTGTGTGTGTGCATTTCTGTGTGCATGTGCATTCACGTACGTCTGCCTTTATGTCTGCTTGTGCTCACCTGCCATATACCCACTAAGACAAAATCACCTTTCAATCAAGCTGGCCTATTTTTTATTAGAAAACAACTGCTTAGTACACCTATATAACAATTAAATTTCCTCCTGCCTCAGCATGCTTCTAAAGTAAATACATGCGTCTGTGTGCATACGTGCATGTGGGTCATTTGAGGGGAGGCTTTTTTAATGAAGAAATAATCTTTTTCTTTCTCTTTTTTTTTCAGCATGCATGCACTATAAGACCCAGACGCAGACATATGGCGGGCCTGTTGTGGCAGCATCTGTATAGTCTGATGCAGGGAGAGAGTGTCACCAGGCCGGATGCACTGGTCCATGGCAGTGTGCTTAGTGACACCCAGCAATGATATTGCACAATCTCCCCCTGACCCATTTCTGTGTGACACATGCTGAAGTCCATTTTCTCTTCCTTTCACTGGCAGTAGAAGCGGGTGGTGGTGGTGGGCCGGAGGGGTAGCAAATTGAGAGAGCGGGAGAGAGAGAAGAACCCAGGTTTGGCCAATATGTTGGCCATTTGACTGTGATTCTTTTTGACAGCATCGGTATTGGCCATTATTCAACTGACGTGTCCCAATTTTATATTACTTTCAAGCTGATGACAGTATTTTGGGCAAGTCACTATATAGGCAATTTTTCTTTATTGCCTGTTTAATCACAAATTTAAGATTAAACTGGTTCAATATAATCTTACGGTAAAAAGAAATATAATTTAACCAGTTAAATCTTGTATAATTCAGTTAGTGGTGGAAAAAGTACTACATTGTTTTACTTATTTACCAATACAGTATACCATATACCAAGTATCAATACTTATGTACCAATACGAATATGAAAATTGTGAGCTTGTGAGCTTGTAGATCGGTTATTTTTAAATGGCCAAAATGTATACAGGGCTGCAGTGGTTAATGTATGTTTTGTAGTGTGGTAGAATTAAAAGTATTGGAACTTGGAAATACTCAAGTAAAGTACGAATACCTCAAACTTGTACTTAAGTACTGCAGTAATTAAGTAAATGTACTTGTAAATGTTAATTTCTACAACTGCTTAAAGTGAACAATTAATGTCCATAATATAATGGAATTTGTTATATGCATTTGCGATTATATATATATACATACTGTATCTACTAGGCTATAAGTGTATAAGTGTTCTTTTTTCAGATTTCAGGATTTTGCTCTTTTCTTTTCTTTTACATTTTTTTTCATAAAATATCGGTCAAAATATCGTTAATCGGTGGGTGGTCTAGGTGTCTCCAAAATAAGGATGGGCCTCTAAGATGGCGTGAGAGAGCCATGGGAGAGACCAGAATGGCAGCAAAATTATGTTCCTATATTCAGTTCAGAGGAAGTACAGGTAGAGGGCCTTCCAAGTTTTACCCTTTAATATTTAAGGTCCACTGTTGCCCACTGTTGTGCCTGGCTGCTTCGTTATCAATACAGAGGCCATGGGTGCTGCTGTACCGCTGCGGATCACTCAACAGGCACCGTCGAGTATGGTGACGTGAAACGCACAAGGCCGAGCAGAGCCACCTCAGCACACATTCACCATGGGCTGCAGGCACACTCCCCAGGGAGGCAGGCATGAGGCAGAGAGATGGAGAGATACACGTAGGGTTACCCATGAAAGGAGCGGAACAGAGTGCACGTGAAACAGACACAAAGGCAAAGCTGGATCTCTTGTTTCTCCCCGTGAAAACTTTAATTGGCTTTTGGGCTCGAGTAGCGCCCAATTAGCAGGCTTGTTACATGCGCACACCCAGAGCTAATTGGCCTGAGTGGAGGAAGTGGCGCAACGTGAAAGCAAAGAGGAAGATTCATTTAGAAATCCAAGGCTCCAACGGGAGCATGTTGGGAGGCCATTTTGCCAAACAAAGGCGAAAAAACAAAACACTGGAGCCCGTCCATAAGGCAGACCTGCGTCAAACTGATTTTATTTTTACAGTTTGCTTTTAGCCATAACTCATACGTGCCAAATGGATGGCGCCTGCCAAATAAAATGATACAATAAGTGCCAGGGAGTTGAGCCAGTATTCCAACATCAATTTAATATACTTTACTTGATGACTCACCTGTTAATCTAAATTGTCCTGATGTTGCAAACCCCACCCATTTGATCAGGTTAACACAAAATGCCTACAGACTTACAATATCTGCACATAAAAAAGGAATTAAAAAGTCCTGGGGAGAGACATAATTCATAATGTGACCTGACCTCAGCACACACCAGACTGCCCTACATTCTGGAATATGCTGAATGTGCATGTAAATATAACAGTGCTACTGGCGCAGCCGGGGCGAGCTGACTGGATCTTCCCATACTGTAACAAACTTCCCCGTCAGGATCTGACGCACGCAGGACTTCAAGGGCTCCGGCTCTTTAATGAACGAATTAATCAATTAATCAAAGGATGTAAACCCAAAGAACAAGGCAAACGTGGTGGGCTTCCCTAGTGGCAGGTCAAATGCAGTGCACACATTAGAGGGATGCAGGCTTAAGAGATTTAAGTCAATGAAAGAATCAGAAACAGTGGAAGTGGCAAATCTGGGATTCACAGTCAGTCAGGAGATGACAGGAACCATGGAGAGACCACACAGACATCACAGCCTCGCCTCTTCTGTCACTGCCATCACGCTCTCTCTCTCTCTCTCTCTCTCTCTCTCTCTCTCTCTCTCTCTCTCTGAACAGATAGGCTGAAAACAGAAATGGAAACATGACTCTTTGAAAAAGGGGCCAAAGAATTGAAATGCTATTTTTTAAGAGCTTTCCAACTCTCTGGCCCTATTTTCAAAAGACACGCACGCACACACGCACGCACGCACGTACGTAATAAACAACAATAAACACAGACAGACAGACACACTCACAAAGATGATTCTTCTTTAGACACACGCCAGCCGGAGTTCAAGGCAGTTTGCTGGCCGCATTGCTCCAGCCTCTCTGCTTTGTTTGGCCCTGACCACGTCCAAGGACCAGCTGGCATTACAGCCACTTCACGTCCAGCCTCATGCCTCCCTCATGCCTCATATAGTCGCTTCCTTTTTTGTGGTTCGGCTGCCTTTCTTCTTTTTCTTTTTACAAATACCCAGCCAGGCTATATGATGCTTCAATTGAAGATACTTACTGCTAAAATGTATGTCCTTTTTGTTGGTGGGGGGATGGCAATGGGGGTGCAGGGTGGGGGTGGGTTTCGAGGGACTAAAATGCTTTGAAGCCAGTCCAGTAATCATGTCGTAATTTTGTCAAATGCAAGCTCAAGTTACCCCCCTGGCCTTTGAAAACTGCCATCATTTGTTTTAATTTGGCAGCGTCTGTCATCTTGGTCAGAACCACTTGCCAATTTAGTATTTTATCTATCTATCTATCCATCCATCTATCCATCTATCCATCTATCCATCTATCCATCTATCTATCTATCTATCTTTAGATGATTTATTCTGCGTTTCTGCAGATAGTAAACAGAGTGAGAAAGACAGGAAAGGCAGGTGAGAAAAGAGGTGATGGTGCGCAGCATAAAAACATTGGTCCGATTGGAACACAGGCCAGCTGCTGTAAGGACTAGATGGCCTTATTTATTAGGTGGTGTATGTGCTCTTACCAGGTGACCCATGGGGGCAGCCCAGCCATGTTGTTGTTGTTGTTATTCTTTTACAGATTGCAGACATATCATATGGTTTCAGGTGGCTACGTTAATAACACAATAACACCATCAGCACTGCATGCACAACAGCAGCATTATACAACAGAGCATGTCAAAACATCAGGCCATGACCATAACCACAATGAGCCTTGTCCAAAACTACCACGGCAGTACACACACGTACACGCACGCACGCACGCACGCACGCACGCACGCACGCACGCACGCACGCACGCACGCACGCACGCACGCACGCACGCACGCACGCACATCTTTTATTATCCCTCTGTATGCAGGACGTGCCTGCCCTGAGATTGGAGGACTGACCCCACGCTGGGAGCTGTTCAGGGGAAATGTTTACCCAAACCCCCGCAGAACATGCCATTAACCCCTCTCTAGATGGAGGACAAATAAGAACCCCCTCCACACACACACACACGCAGGCACGCACGCACACACACACTCTCTCACTTCCCCATGAGGTCAACAGAGGCGGGAGCCATCATGGCAATGGGCTCGTTATGATGCCGTGGTGAGACGTTAACGAGGATGGGGGTCTCTGGGGGGCTCGGCGGCGGCGGTGTGCCGCTGTGCCTAACGCTCAGCGAATTACCTCGGATCTCCAGCACGCTGCAGACAGCTGATTACCCACCGACGAAGAGGAGGAGGATGAAGCTACACACCACCATGCAGGAAGAAGCCATACTGTATCACCTCTCTCCTCGTCTCTGTCTCTCGCTCTCTGTCTTGTTCCTTTCTCGGTAGCTACTGTATCCTTCTCTCAAGCTCCCTCTATACCACTACAGTCAATCCGTTTTTCCTCTGCCCCTGGAGCTTAAAATGGATGCCCGGAGGCTCTGACCAAGGCCTCAACTGACGACGGTTGGTGGTAGTAGTATTGATGGAGAAGGGGGGGGGGGGGGGGGGGGGCAGGGGTTGGGGTTATAGCTACGTGGGGAGATGGGGCCCCTCCTCTCCTCAGGGGGCCACAGGTGTAATTCAATCACACCATTTAATTCCCCCGACACCGGAATCGCGGGGGAGAGAAGAAAGTCAAGATAGACACGAGATCACATGAGTCCCTCAGATGGGAAGATTGGCTCCCGGGCCAGGCTCAGAGCGTTCCGCTGGCCAGGGCTTTCATTTCATTATTTTTTTCCCACCCTTTCTATTTTTTTTTAAAGCTCCGGAGAGAAGAGAGAAGAAGACATCCCTATTTTTAATTGAAAAAGTCACCTGCCATCGGCATGAGAAAAAGAAATAAAGAGAGAAAGAAAGAGAATAAATGACACCCACGGAAGAGAGGCTGAAACAAAAACACCAGATGGTGATATATACATGGCAAAAATGATTGTTTATACTTATTGTTTGATTATATGTGATAATGAGAGTGGTATTCCTCAGGGCAATTAGTGTGCACCGCAGCAGCCATATTGCAAGAGGACACACTGAACAATCCTGAGTGGTAACTGGGAGAGGGTACCAAAAGGATCCCAAAGGGTCCATTTGTACACTCGCAGGGTACACTCTCAAGAGTATGAACACTTTTTTACAGTGCAGAGGAGGGATGACACACTGTTATGAAGTAACGCTCATCAGCGTGATTATTAGTGCAATAAGACACCACAAGGTGGGATAGGCCACTCACCGTCTGCACTGATGATGTGCATGAGCGTGTGTAATGAGCGCGTGCGCATGTGTGAGATATAATGTGTGCGTGCGTGCGTGCGTGCGTGCATGCACGTGTGTGTGTGTGTGTGTGTGTGTGTGTGTGTGTGTGTGTGTGTGTGAGAGAGAGAGAGATAGGGAGAGAAAGAGGCAGTGTGTGCGTGTGTGTGTGTGATATAGTTCCTGCATGAGCTCTATGTTAACGGATGTTCCCTCGGCAGGCGGGGGCCCTGGGGCCTTGGCCTGTAACAGGGGGCAGACGGGGGCCCTGGGCCCTTGGCCTCTGACAGGGGGCAGATCGGGGGCACTTACCCCTGGCAGCGTCTTCTGTTCATGCAGGGCACTCTGGGCCTTCAGTGCAGACTCTCTGGCACAGTATGTTAGAAAGGCACATCCTGCGAAGAACAAGACACAAAATGACTGGATCGCTGCGGCTAAAAGGAAGGGACATAAAACAACTCGCGATGGCAATAAATGTACACCACTGTTTAAATAAATATGATAGTTTATTGCAGAGTGTGGGTTTTTTAGGGTGCTCAAAATCTTTATAGTATAGACGGCAAAGGCGTGAAATCAAAACAGCCAACCATAAAAACTGTTTGGCTGCTTTATAATGCTGACGATCTAGGAATCTCAGGCTTTCCTCCCACTGTACTCATTGCTAATGCTTACATTATACAATATCAACTGGTAAAATCGAGATGACAAGTCATAGTATTACATACACTATCAGAGCGTGAAGGCAAATCTGTCAACAACAACAAAAGGTCATCAGAATTATGTCAAAACTTAATCTCTTATCCCTGCACATGTTTTACATTATACAATAAGTGTTATGATAAAGGGCCGTCCTCCATACCAAGAACGGTAACTACAACAATATCGTGTCATTTTGTGTGCGTGCGTGCGTGCGTGCGTGTGTGCGACCGTGCATGTGTGTGTGTGTGTGTGTGTGTGTGTGTGTGTGTGTGAATGATTCATTCCTAAAATAAAGGACATTTAAGTGTGTCCCACTCCCTTATCAGTTCAATTAGGGACACATCTTTCAGTTTCCAAACAAAAAACGATTCTGTATTTCAAGGGAGGGTTGGCAATCCTACGTTCGACATGTTTACAGAACATTAGCATCCAGCAGTGTGGATGCTCACATCTTCATCATTATAGTTATTGCTGTGTGATGACTTCCAGTAGCTGGATATTGGTGATGTTAGAAAGCCTTGTCACCCCGGGCTAAATAGCCTAAATAGCTATACGAGTACACGCCCATAGCATTTCCCCCCCCCAATAAATCTGCATATTGCTATTTGATGAATGATCACTTTCATAATTATCGAACAGGGCAAGGGAAAAAGTCGAGCGGCGTGCAATTTTTTAGCAGCAAAGTAATTAAAAACCTCTGGTGATGAAGCCCGAAAACCATAACCCCTCACAACTCCAGAGGCGTTTCTCTGTATAGTCGGGGAAAATCCGGGGGAAACAGTATGAATATGCATTAATAAGTCTGGCAGTAACAAAAATGTGACAGCTTTCATTAAAGGGTGAGTGGTTGTTCTGTTGCGTGCTCGCTGGAGTTGACAGTGGGTGACCCCGTTCGGAAGAGTTTTTGCACTGTGCAGCATAATTTCCCATTACTACATGTCACACCTGCTGCCAAGGCTCCCCATGGGAGAGAGAGAGAGAAGAGAGGAACACGCGTGCACACGCACGCACGCACACACAAAAATACTCAGTGTTCATTTATCCATTTGTAACTGAGACTGTATACAAATGGACCGTATAAGAGTCCATCAGGTTCCCTTTCTTAGTCTCAGAGTTAAATGAACACTCAGGATTTTACTGTGTACATGCACACGCACACACGCACACACACACACACACACACACAGAGTAGCATACAGTAGCACCCATCACCCCTGAAAACGGAGCGATACACTCTGGCGCCCGGCCAAAGAGAGCTCCCCCTCTTCCTTCCTTCTCGACAACCTTCACCCACCTCCTCCACAACTAGGCACTTACTCAACAGGAAAAATCACCTAAACGACACTGATGAAACGCCGGTGCCACACAGCAAAGCAGGGGGAAAAAAAGTTTGGGAGCCCGGTGAGGCACTCCTCATCCCCGTGTGACATTACAAAACTGAGGACATGAAGCGGGACAGGAGGGGAGGGGAGGGGACTCTCCAGGGGGCGCAACAGCCTCTCGGCTGCCACCGTTCCTTCCACCAAGCCTCGTTTTCTTTTTTTTATTTTGCAGTCAGACACGCACGCACGCACGCACGCATCACCTCCTGTTGGCAGTTATAAGGTATGAGGTTTCATCACACGATTTAGTGTGAGTTTAGAAATGATATTCATTCATTGAATAATATTTTCCAACCGAAAATCTGAAATAGCTGAGAAGTTCACATGATCCTTGTTGGTGTTCCAGTGATCTGCCAAAGTTGAAAGTTGAAAACGACAAACAGTGTCATTTAGAAGTGAACTCATCACAACCTCTTGTCTAATATGTAAGATAGAATAATAAATAAATAAAACGTAAAAGAAAAAGTGTTTAAACAGTGTTTAAAGTGTTTAAAAAAATGTAACGTGCCATTAAGGCCGGCTGTTTGTTTTGTTTGTTGTGTTTTTGCAGTGTAACCATTATTATTCAGGTCGACTGCATGACTGCCTGGGGTAAGGCCCCCCCTCCCCCCCTCCCAATAAGTCCCTCACGGCCATAGGGAATTGGCAGGACTTTATGAAAGCTTCATATCCAATATAGTGCTGGCTCAGGGGACACCTTGAGCCCAGGGGGATGACGATGATTTAAAAGCAAGATGTGGAACAGACAAACATTCAACTTGGCGAACACGGCAGCGCCCGGGCCCAGCGATACTGGCTGAGGGGAGGCGGTGGGAGACCGTGTGGGCCAGCTGGTCATCTGTTACTGACTGTCTTCAACATCACTCCAAGATATTATTATTAACCCATTAGGACCTGAGGCCGATTCTACATAATGCCTTCTAAACCAGTAGTTCTCAAACCGTTTCGTGTCATGGACCAACCAATTTGATATGTATTTGGCTGCGCGGCGCCCCCGCTGTTCTAAACCACTTTCTATATATTATACAGTATAGCTGAAATCTAAAATGACTCGGATGCTTTCCCGGTTTTAACGGGTTAAGACGACTCGTGGCCATAAAAAAAGCTTTGTACAGTATGCACAAATCAAATACCTTCTCTGACAATCTTGCAAAAGGGAATTCTCAAGAGCTGTCACACTGAAAATAACGTGTTAGGATTAACCTACAGATCGAGGGCTTATAAAAGGGGACCAGCAGCACGTGCAATGTTTTCTGTGACTTTCTTGAGGGCTTTCTTTCTAACGCTGTTATATGTGTATACAGTACATACAGTACTGGCTCATAAAACAACCAGATTTCCCTCGGTGCATCCATAAGGTTTTATCTAGGCCTGTACTAGTTCAGTGGCAAACAAGAAATAAGCTAAAATATGATATAAGACAAGAACATAACACAAGAAAACATCAGTAAGGCAAGATAAAAAATAATATTAGGTTTTTCTGAAGGGAAATTCCATCATTTCAACTTACAGTACAGTATATCATTGCTTTGGCAATGGCAGAAACATTGTATCTCCATATTGTATAGTGTTGTGCTGCTGCAAAAGTAGCTCACAAGTTTGTAGATAGACTGCTTGTGAGCTTGTAAATCAGTCAATATTGTTTTTCGACATACCCAAAATAGGGACGGCAGGTTGAAAGTGGTTGTGGGTTTTATATACAATTTACTTAATTATCTTAATCCATAGCGATTTACAGTAAGCAAGGACAACAAACGGTAATACATCAAATGCATAGAAATAGTAATCTAGGATCATAGTAAAACCAAGAACCTATCTATCTATCTATATATATATTAATATATAGGAGGGCCATTCAAGCCGCAAGCGGAGCCTGCAGCACCACCATTGCTCAGGTGGAACCTGCGGAACCATTGCGGCAAAGAATCCACCACTCCTGAATGAAGTGTCTGGTGCTGGGACTCTGGTGCAACGCACAGGTCCTGGACCTGCTGAGAGCAGGAATTGGACCTGGTGAGACGTAGGAGGGGCCGAGACAGGAGTAAAACCACAGAGCATAGTCCTTCCACACGCCAGCAAAGTACCTGCCAGTCCCGGCAGAGTAGTTCCTGAGTAGTTCCAACGGATTGTGTGCAGTCTTTCCCGAATGGACTGATCGAGGGTAGCTACTGGGACATAAGTCGGGACTTGATCAACCCCGGCTGTGTCGCCTGAGTGAGGGGTATGATGTTCGACAGACCTGAAACCCCCCCATGACCTTGGGATACATCACTGAGGATACGTCCCAGGTACATCCATGCAATGTTTTGTATTGTTATATATACAATCTGCACATTGAAACTATACACATGTTGGAATGTCAGGTGAACATGTAATCTAAATTACATGTTAGCCTTTGCATAAGCCTGCAAGGTCGTGAAGGCTAGGGCAAGTACTAAGGCAAGTACTAGTCTAAGGTGGAGTCTGAAGAAGTGACTCTTCAGATTATGGCGTAAAATTGGGAGTGAGCCTGCAGTTCTAATTGCAATGGGGAGTTCATTCCAGAAATGAAATGAGAAGAGTCTGGGACGTGTGGAGTGTTGTCCAGATGTTTTAGCGAAGGTTCTGCCAGCTTCCCTGTGTTAGCTGATCAGAGTGAGCGGTAGGGGTTGTATAGGGTTGGATCAGGCTTTGAGGATATGGGGCTGCCATACCTTTGGTTGCTTTGTAGGCCAACATCAGTGTTTTGTACTCAAGGCAGTAACTCATGGGAGCCAATGGAGGGCGCCGAGAAGGGAGAAATCTTTGGCTGGTTGAAGACCAATGTGTGCTGCGGCAATCTGTGTGGAGAGGCTTAAGTGCACATGCCGGGAGACCAGTAAGGAGAGTTACAGTAGTCAAGTTTTGATATGACTGATGCCTGCCAAACCCGTCTAGGATCACTGAAGAAGGAAAGGCCAAGCAAAAAAAGAAAAAATAAGAAATCAGCGATCCGGTTTGATATCAGTAATAAAGCTTATCTGACGTAACGTTCCGCCAATAGCAGTTGCTGGTTGGATTCTAATTGGCAGAACGTTCCGTTACAAGCAGTTAATTTGTTAAGGGACAGTGCAAACTGCTATACCTAATTTGTGGGCAGCGGCTGACTTGTGGGCAGCCTCGCAGGTAAAGTCAGGTACGAAATGTCTTTGCTTTTTTGTTACCGCCTTTTTTATTTTAACCCTAGCCATAGTTGTGAGCTTGTATGTAGAATTGTCTTTTTGAACTATTCCAAAATGTATTTCAAAAAGTAAAGAAAAATCACACCCGTGTGAAGTGAATGGTGCAACTCTGTGTGTGTGTGTGTGTGTGGGGGGGGGGGGGGGGGGGGGGTTCCAGACCCACAGGAACGCACCCAGGGTGCCGGCTCCGCCCCGCGTCCGAAACGGTTGAGAAATGACAGAGTTACCGTGTGGGGGTCCCTGTACTGTACTGTACTGTACTGTACTGGCACACCCGAAATCACCATATATACAGTTAAGATGTGCGTGTGTGTTTGTGTGTGTGTGTGTTAGGTTGCACACAGATGGTGAAAAACAACTGTGCTGTTTTCGTGCTCAGACGCACCCACCCAGCCAGCCAGCCAGCCACCCAGCCACCCACACACACACAGAGCTCCGTAAGGGAGAAAAAACAAGGAAAAGAATGGATAAGGCAGTGACGGAAATAGGGCCATAAATCTCTTCAGTGAAAACAGTCGTTATACAAGCTCTCAATGTGTCACAACGCCCCATGTTATGAGCTTGTAGATCTGCCAAATGCTCACCTCAGAATAGGGACACAGGCCCCATTTACACTGGCAGCCAAATCCAGCCTGAATCAGAGCTGTGCCACATCCAGATTGGAATCCAATTTGTTTAAATAAGTCCAAACACAAACAAATCACATGGAAATCAGATTTTTACTTAACCCACATTCAGAGGTGCTTTCAAATCTGATTCAAATCTGATTTCTAAAGATGCATCTCAGTCTGAACGCAGTAACATGATCTAACCAGCCAAGTCGCATATCAAACTGTCCAAAACGTCACTTGCAGTGACGTAAATGATGTCAGTGGCACCCAAGTGCCACTGACATCATTTACAGAGTGCGAGAATTGCATTTTGATTTACGAGAGTGGCAAGGGGTGTAATGAAAATAAAACAAAAGTATAGTGAGTGAGAAATGTTGTGAGTTCTTTGAATCAAGGGACTGGTCGTGGTGCATACATGGAGTGGGGAGTCTGGGGAGTGCAAATTATGTTATGTTGTTAATCAAAGACAATTTATTACGCTGTAATTTCTGAGGGGAACAAAAGTCCAACAAATTATATTTAAGGAAAATGAAAAACCAAGCCAGGAAAACTGTCATAAAAGGAGACAGCCGTAAATGTATGAAATGCCTCTCTGTGTTTGATCAACGTTATTATATATTTTGTATTTTATTTTGTATTTATTTATTTATTATGTTGGAGGGGGGGGGGGGGTAATTATGTGGAACTTTCTCATCCTTTTAACAGGTTGTCTTATAATGCAAATTAGAACAACTGCACCATTGCATGCATTCAGGCATTAACTAAATGGCGGTTAAAAAAAAATTGAGAGAGAGAGACATCAGGTAGCTGTAATTGAAAAAGAAAACAAAACATTAAAAAAAAATCCATAACAAATTTGTATAAAATTTCAATTAATTATCAATGAATTTGCGACTCATAAGCAATTGCCCTCCTTCCGTCTCCTCTTACCAAGCGTATTCAGCGGATGTTCATTAAACAGAGAGAAATGCAAATTAATTTCCTAAAAGATAACAAGTGTTCACATGTCTAGGTGCACAAATTATGGAGAAAAAAATGCTGCTGAATGTGACTGCCTGACCCTCTCATGTGTACTGAGGAGGAAAAACAATGGGATTTTCAATTTGGTGTGCCAGGGCTGCATATATTTGCCACCCAAATGCATGTGTGTCTCTCTAACAGTCTGGGTTGTTGTTGTTTTCTGTCTGTTTCTAGCTGTCTCTGCTAGTGGTTCTCAATCTCAACCTTTTCTGGATTCAGGGCCCACTTGAAATCGTTCACGGACCACCCATCTGACCACTTAACACATACACACTGACATAGCGGTAGTTTCTCTAGAACAGTCTGCAGCTACTGCCAGTGTTTTTGAGTGGTGCAACCACTCCAAGGAACAGCAATGTCCGTCCTAACCTACAGTATGTGACTATGAGTACCAGTATTGGCAAAAGTGGCTTTGGCTATACAAAAATCATGGACATTTGTGCAAGTCCTTGAAATCCGGTATATATATAAAATATATATATTGAATCAAACTTTTTTTTTTAATCAAATCTTTTCTTCTGGAGGTCCCTGGGTCTGCGGCCAAACATATTTTGGAATCTAAAAACTTAAACGTTTGAGAAGCACTGATATATATTTTAGAAAACTGTTGGAAGACATTTTTAGACTTGTTAAGTGGTCAGATGGGTGGGCCGCTTGCAAATTCAGAGCACGTTATGGGCAACCGATTGTGTTCCGGGCCGGCTTGGTTCAATGGAACCAACCCGGCCCACAGGTTGAGAATCACTGATCTATCCGTCAATTTGTCCATCAGATCTGTTTTTCCATATATGGAAAAAAAATAAGCAGCGGTTCAAGTTGGTCCCTTTCTAATGATCACAAAGGTCATCTGTGGATTGACCTATACCTGTCACTCAACACAGACAAGCCGTCAGTCACTGTCAAACACTCCCCACTGTGCAACGCAACCAATGACGGGGGCAGGCGTTTGAAATTCCTAGTGGGCATTATTACAACTCACACAGGACTGAATTAAAGACAGCAGTGGGATTTTGTGTCACCGAAAAACAGCAGTATAAAAAAAAAGAGAGGACACATTCGCAATTAGACATAAGTGTCACCACAGTGCACTTGTTTTTTCCCCCATTTGACATTGCAATATACCTACACGGAGACTTTTTTATGTCAATTTGGCCAGTAGGCTATTTATAGCCGATTAAACTGCCCGGGCCCCACCGAGGAGAGCAGAATGGATGGGGGATATTTAACAACTCTTTGTATCTCCTTGGTCGCTGGCTGTGTGGCGGAGCTCAGAGTCTCTGCTCTCAGCGCCTGAGACGGATTGATAGATAATGGTGCTCAGGCAAAAGATTTGCCCCCCACCAACGTTCAGCGTGTCTGAACAATGCGTGCGTTCTCGCCACTGACACTAAGTATTATGATAATGCAGTGCTCAGCGAAATGATGGATGTTACGCAGCACGACCTGGCTGCACCGCACGCCGACTATAGTGCCCGCACGCCGCGCCGTAGAGTCAAGTCATGCCACCCCTCCTCTGAATGAGGCTCCGTGACGACGCACAAACTATCAGACCTCCATTAACGCTGGCAGTGTCTGGTGACTGCTAGACAGGGTCAATCATCTGGTTTTTTGTCTTTTGTTTTTATATATGAGAAGAAGAAGAAAAAAGACAAGCAGTGAAAAAGAAAAAATCCCATTAAATACAGAGATGCACTCACCCATTACAATCCATAAAATTCCCCAGATAGCTAGAAACTCTGAAATTCTCCAAAGGCACATTCGCACAGGGACTCGGAGATGCCGTAAAAGCCCAAAGTAAGAATTCATGACACACATAACATCTGTTTGATTCAACGCGCCACAATCCGCATGAATTAGTCATGAGCAAACATATTTTCATCTGCCCTTAAATCCATAATTATAGTGCAGTCCCTTGTCAAAGGAGTGAGAAGAGAATATATAGTGTTGCAAATCACCAGGCACTGTTGAATCAGGGACACCATTAATCTAAATCATATTCTAATGTATAACGGTGATTTCAAAACAGTAGTCAGATTAAATGTATGGCACTGTACTGACTCTTTGGGGACTTTACATTGTGCCCGAATTGTACAGCCAGGCTGATTATATCTTCCTTCACACTTTCTCTCATTTCTGTTTTCATGTAGGCCCTACAGTAGCCTACTGTATGTGGCCTCTTCTTATGATACAAAGTTGACTGAATATGGGATAGGTGCCTCCTTTATTTGTGAAGGGCTTTCCACTATCCATGGATGTATTCACGTGATTCTTGGCAACACAAGCTCACAAAAACAAAGTAAATATGTTTGGGTTATTTGAAAACGTCAGATTTTAATGATGTGTGGCTACTAAATTGCTAGTCTTTATGTGAGCTTTTCAGACATCCTTTGTGAAGAAACAAGTCAGACCCCCGGTTTTATGGGTGGACCCCAGTTTTATAGGCTTTTTATATCTGGGCAGGGTTTGCTGAGCACTCATGCTCTTTTTTCCTGTACCTGCTTCACATTCATGCCATTATACACAATCACACCTGGGAGCTGCCCAGTACAAGCACAGCCTTCTATTGCTGGCCACTAAGGAGCTCCACTGGAGCAGTTGTGGGTTAAGTACCTTCTCTCACTGATGTGTACGCACGTTCTGTGATTTTAGCTATTATCTCTATACCTGCGCCTGCTCCCACATGGACAGGACACTGTACAACATTATGATGTTGAAAGGTGAGCCATTATCCAACTGTCCATCAATATTAGAATAGTATTAAAAGGCTCACTTTAATAAAGTGAAAAATAAAGCAGCGTGAAACCACATACAACCTTGCGTCCCTATTCTGTGGGCCAACATTTGGCACAACAAAACAAGATCTAGAAGCTCACAACGCTTTGTAGATCGGCTATTTTTGCAAAAGATATTTACTGTAGAGGGGAAAAAGAAGGAGGGGCCCAAGTATAGTCCCTTGGGGACTCCAGTCAACTAATATAAGTGGTTAACTACCGGTATGTGAATTTCAAGGTTAGTGGTTAAGACAATGCTGGACAATATATGGGGCATGTACTGTAACTATACACACACTCTGTGTGTGACACCTCAGTGACCTCACTATGCATTATTCTTCCACATAGGAAGACATTATATTTAAGAATATATTTATAGAAACATCACAATATTATGGGATCTAAATGTGCCCTGGTCACTGGTGCTTCGATATTGCAGAAAAATAAAACAATGATCACACACACACACACACACACACACACACACACACACACACACACACACACAAACACACAGACACAGACACACACACGCACCTCCCATTGCAGGGGGGTTCCAGGTAATCACCCACTGTCATGGGGATTTGACAGTGTATGGCAGAAGAAGTACTCCAGCTCCATCTCTTTTTGTCAGACGCTTATCACGTGTCCTACTGTAAAGTCCTCAACTGTCTTGCTTCCCACCCAGTCTGCATAGGTAATAGGTATCATATACGTACGTCAAGCACACAGGGGGATGGGGGAATGGGGGGGGGGGGGGTTCATGAACACACGTTTGTATACTTCACAGGTGAGTGGCCAATGAAAAAAAGAGAAAACCCATCCACATAATGCATTCGCAAAATCTTATTAAAGCTGCACGCCTTGCACTCCCAAAGTGACTTTGAATGTCACGCGCGGGGATGAAGTGGGCATAATGCATACATCAGAAGGCCCGGCCTTGGCGGGGGCAGCGGAGGGATGGTGATTTTGAATGGGCAGACGGCGGGGCTGTGGAACAGGATTATCCTTTCTGCAGGCAAACAGCCCCCGGAGTGTTGACATTCAGGGATGGCCGAGGACAGGCGTAAACAACGCAGCCGCGGCCGTCAGAAATATTGTTTTAATCGATCATCATGTTCCACAGAGACACACACACAAAGGAGGTGTGTGTGTGTGTGTGTGTGTGTGTGTGTGTGTGTGTGTGTTGAGGAGAGAGAGGGGTGTTTTAGTATGCCTGGTATCGATGACCGATCACTTGTGGAATATAGGTGATGTACAGCCTACCCTTTAATGGGAAGATTATAGCTGTGGCTGGATTTGAAATAAAAACTCAGTGATGTGTGTGTGTGTGTGTGTGTGTGTGTGTGTGTGTGTGTGGGAGAGAGAGAGAGAGAGAGAGAGACCGACCAATAGTGAGATGAACACATGATGATAATATATAGGCTAATAATATTCATGATTTACTTCTTTATACAATTGTATAAATTTGATTTGATACTAGGCTACAAGAGATAGAAGCAATAAGCCAATATCCAACATTCAAAGGCTATATTGCTTTTGGATATTGCTGAATAATCTTATTTTTCCCCCACCCTTAATGTGTTTTATTGTAGCCTGTTTCATGTCCTCATTAAAAGGTAGTTATAACCTGTCTACTGCATGTGAAAATAATTGTAGACGGCGTTGACATTTTATTGTCATTATTACCGGTATATCTTTTGTGTTATTTCACCTATAGGAATATATATATATATATATATATATATATATTTATTAATGCCACTTAATTTTATAATCTCGGCTAATTACAAACATGTGGTGTTGCTCCTGGTTGTTCAGGACAAGGATGGGTGACTGCACTGAGCGGATGAGAGATAGATAGCAGAGGAGGAGAGGTGGTGGTGGACCCACGTTGGGTCTTCTCTCTCTGCCTATGCTATTATCCGACCGAGATTGCTTTGTACTTCCTGACTATACGAGCCGCCTCCCTCCGGACCGGAGCAGAGCAGCGCCACGGCAGCACCACGTTCACGACTCCTCTCCACGGGCACCAGCACCACGCACGCACGCACGCACAGCACACCGTGGCGTGGCGTGGGGTTCAGCTGCAGCACAACACCACGCACACACAGCACACGCTGCCACGGAAAGAGTTATATTCAACCGCTAATGACGTCTGAAAAAGTATAGCCTATATGCATTAAGCCCCCTACAAAGGTCAAAGCCACCAACATCACATTACAACCTAATGACCGGTATTCAGTGACTAAACGGTGATTTGCATCATAGCCTATAGCCTTTCGGCTGCAAAACATAGATTTTAATTTATTAAAAAGCTCGTGATGATTAACAAACAGGCTATAGCCTAGATATGTATTGTAAGGGAGAAATAAGAATCTACAAAAATACACGCAGCATATCAGACTGTGTGTATACGGGATGGAGCGTTATCTTCTTTGTAAGGCGACACCAACTATCTCAGCCCTGGCCGTCCCGCCCCCCTTACAACGGGACGTTCAGCAGAGCAGCATGTTAGTCAATGTAAACACACACAATGGCATTTTCAACGTGCAGCGACGGACTTGACACGCTGACAATTAACCCGCGCGCCGCGCGCGCACGTGTGTGTGTGTGTGTGTGTGTGTGTGTGTGTGTGTGTGTGTGTGTGTGGGGGGGGGGGGGGGGGGGGGGGGGGTTGTTCCTCCTCGAAGAAGGGGTCCCAAACATGCTCAAAATTTGCCACACTTGGTGCGCTCGGCCCAGGAGAACTGCAACAATGCCAAATTCCTTTCTCGTTCTCTCTCTGTCTTTTTATTTCTTCTGGAATGGCACCACAGATATAAATGAGAGAGATATTTAGGAGAGAAAGAAAGAAAGACAAAAAACACCCACCTTTATGCATTCCCGTAAACCTGTCTTTCAGTACAGTGAGTTCGTATATCTTTCCGAATTCCTCAAACAGGGGCTTGAGGTCCTTCTCCTCCAGGTTCCTGGGGATCTGTCCGATGAACAGCTTGATCGCGTCGTGGTCCTTCATGGGGATGGTGTTCTGTCCGATCGTGAGCCCGTTCATCCTGCCGCCGCTGTTCGTGGTGCTGAAGCCATTCTCCTGCTGCACTCCGTTTGCAGTGACTGTAGCCATCTTTCCTCAATGGGCCGGCGGGTGCTCGCTCCCTCTCTCTCTCTCTCTCTCTCTCTCTCTCTCTCTCGCTCTCTCGCTCTCTCTCTCTCTCCCTCTGTCGCTCCCCCCTCTCTCTTTCCCTCTCTCTCGCTCTCTGTAGTCAACTGCACTGTGCACACCCCCTCCTATTCTTTATAGCTATCCTCTCTTCTCTCCCTTTTCTTGTCTTTTTCCCCCCTCCCTGGCTGCACTCTCTTCTCCCCTTTCCTCTTTTATGCCTTTGTTTGGAATTTGCTTTACTTTTTTATGCTTTATGTTATTTCCTCTCCTCCTATCCCCCTCCTCCCAGTGTCAGCTGCCACTCTCTCCTCGTGACGTAAGCTCGCCAGGCTTTTGACTACAACGCATCGGGTACTTTTATGCCTTGACTGGTTTGATAAGGCTTTATTTGGTATGAATGCCGGTCATGCCTGCCTGTAAAAGCATGCATGTATCACTATGGGAATGATGATAAGGTATGTTGAAGATAAAATTGAACTAAAGATTTAAGATTATGTACACTCAGTTAAACGTATATGGCATGCATTACCACAATGCAATTACACATACATTTTGGTTCAATTATGAGAAACAAATCATGTCTTAAAACTGTACCAATCCTTTAGATCTCCATACAAAAAGCAAGATTAAAAAAAGGGTTTATGTCCCGTTTTGAAGCCTTGATGCTGCCCATCATGTCACTTTGCAACCGAAAGTGACCATATTTGGACAAAAGGGTGGAGCTGGGAAGACGTGTCGCTCTATGTCAATCACAAACCAGCCATGGCCTTTAGGCTTAAAGCCTGACCCTTTTCTACTCTAAATTGGAACATCATTTACAAAATGAACATGTTCGCTGGGGCAGGGGCAGGGCTAAGTTACACCAATGAAGGTCAAGGACTCTGAAACAAGTCCAATGATACCACCCACAAATCTGTATGACAAACCGTTGAAAAATCATTGGTCAAAATAGGAACCATCAAATATCAGAAGAATAGGCGGGCTACGTTACACCAATGAATGACAAGGACTCTGAACCAAGTCCAATGACACCACTCCCAAGTCTGTACGACAATCAGTTCAATATTTACATTAAAAAAATAACTTGATCCAGCAGATCTGCTATTTTCACTTCCTGTTTGGCGTTTAAGATTAACGCTTCACCACGGTCATGCCATTTTATGAAAAATGTAGCTGTGTGTACATGTGTGTATGTGTGTGTGTGATACATGTGTGTACCAATGTGCACACATGTAGGTGAAACCGTATTGTGGGGCTTCAAGCACAAACTTTTGTTTGGGGGGGGGGGCGCTTGAGCCATTAGGCGCCCCTTTGTTGAGACGATTACAATACGTAATTTTTCGCCACTTGTGATGTGTGTGCAAACTTTTCGAGTACGTTTAGCGCCTCAAAAACATGATTCATTAGGGGGGATAAACAAAGAATAATAATCATTGTGATTTCAATAGCGCTTTCCCTTACTGTGCAGTGCTCGGGCCCTAAATAAATAAATAAATACAAAATCATATGGGGACCCACAGGTTGAGAACCTTTCAGGCTAAAGAAGTACCCTACGTAATGACTATAGACCCTGATGGAATTTGCATAATGAGGTCTGGGCCGGCCAATAAGAGACACTGCTCACAGCAGTGGGGTATAAGAATCCAAAGGGGGACTTTTTAAAATAAATAAACAAATAACATATAAATAAGCAAGAATGTTGAGAGTTGTACCTGTTTTTACAGTAAGTCTGGCAACATAAGATTTTACTTTAAAGTAGCTTTACTGCATTTGTGTGTTTTGAGAGGTTGGGAGAGCATTTAGTCAATTGAACCCCAGCATCTATATTCTGGGGGGAACCATGTCCAAACTTAAGAGATCTACAAGCTCATAGTTGTGAGCTTGTAGATCGGTTAATTTGTGTCGGAGAGACTTGGTGTAGACTAGACTAGAGTACACTGGAAATCAGTTCCGTTTTACTTAGAATAGAGGGTAAGTGGTTAGAACATTTGTGGCGCTGTCCAAGGTGCTGAAGTGATGCTGCCACTCGCACACTGAGAAACACTGATTGCACTATATTGTTGATCTGCCTTTCTGTCCTTTCGTTCTTTGCTGGTCGTTTATTCGCTTAAGGAATGATGCATTCAGCACAACACAATAAACAAATATAAATAGCTTATTTGGATTTATTCCAGGTAACATGCTTTCCATCCAAATGCACTTGACCAAGCTGTTTACTGGGTTTTAGATTAGAATTGAACCATCTGGGTTAAAAGTCGGTGGCCTTCTTAGTAATAACCTATTCCTGTGGGGCGATGATTGGGGAATATATTTATTTTATTGTGCCTGGAGAACCTGATGGCTGGAATTGGTACCGACAGAACAGTCCTCATTACACCGTATGTCGTGTATAGGGCAGCAACCAAGTGCCACCATGCACTTTTGTCTGTGTCGGGCCCTTTTCTCCATGGCTCCACAGCTTAGTGGTGTTGCAGCTCTCTGTTAATAGTCCTGTGCCATGTTATTTTGGGCCTCCCCAGTCTTTTGTTTATACCCTCTGGGGTCCAACCTAATGCGATGTTGGGAATTGCTGTTGTTTTCATTCTGAGCACATGTCCATTCCATGCAGGTCCAACGGCAACTCTGTAATGCTGTGTGTTTCATATCTTATTGAGTGATTCTGTGAAGGTTGTCGTTGGAGATGGCGTTTGGCCAGAAGATATGCAAATATGCATGATGTGTGGAATTTATGGATTTCCTTTTCACAGCATTAGTTGACAATACACAGCTTTGAAATATTCAGAGTTTAGTTTCGGGGCATTGCTTGTACATTTCCAGATGTTTTAGTCTTGTTAATGTTGCATGAGCCTTATTTACCCATTGTGGGTGTATTGGCTGGTACCTCCATCATGGTACATAATGCCTCCTATAGGTGTGAACTTGGGTATCGTCTAAGATCTGTTCATCAATTCCTATTGCTTTTGATTTATCGGTTTTGTTGCAGTGGATCTCCAGCCAGTCCAACTTGTCTTGCTGTCAGTTACTACATTGTATAAGAAGTGATATGCATGTGGAGAAGAGGAGAGCAAGATCATCGACAAAGGTAAGGTCTTCAAGGGTGCAATAGAAATAGGAATAATAGTGTTGACATTTCACATCCCTGGCCAGATTCCACTGCAAAGCTGGTTTTGTTTGCTATAAAGTGCAAGAAATCTGTTCTAAAACGTGTGGATGATGTTCATCTTACAATAAATGCATCACGTTTGTGTGTGTACATCTGAAATCAACGTAACCAAAGAACCGTTCCCCCCCACTGACTTCAAATTCGACACACGCGATTCACACCACCACGGGGAGTGCAGTGCCCGGCCTTGAGTCGGTCGTATACACACAAAAGGTTCTGGTCAGGCTCTGCCAGTGGACCTAATGAGCCCAATTCCCTACACCTGTAGAATTCCCATGCTCTGCTCTGCCAATTGATTGCCATGGTAACCCTACGCCTGCCATTTAGTTACTTAACCAGTCCACCTTTCACAGTCAGTTTGCACTCTTATGTCATTCTCCACACATTATCCACAGACCTTTACCACTGCACAAGCACCCCCCCCCCCACCCATATACCGATATGCGGGAGGGAGTCACCACCAGCTGATCTTACGTCAACGAGGAATCTCAGGAACGCAATGTGTTGACAGCTGGCTTTTGCGGCCAAATTAATTCAAATTTCTCCAGAAACTGGCTGTATCAAATATGAATGGACATCATTAACGACGCACAGCCACCCCCCTGACAGAAAGGCCGGGATGATCGGTTTATTTTTCAAAGACATTCGTCCTATGGGTATTTCAATACAAATATAAAAATACATCAACCTGTGTACTGGCGCCCTCTACTGAAAGTGACGTCAGACTTTGGCGCTCTAGTCTATACAGTATGGCCACAAAGGGACACAGACAGACGGTTAAAACGGGCGCTACAATGGATAGAACGGGTATTGTATACTAGGGTGGGGTATGCAATCCCGATTTTCATCGTTCCCAAGTAGTCCGGTTCACAGGTCTAGTAATATGAAACAGGACATCATACAGTATGAGGATCTTTCAGACTCACTCACAACTATATAAACACATGTCTAACTTCACAACACCTTCCTATAAGAGATGAACTATTTAAAGTGAGCAGACACAATGTAAGCAAATTTGTGGATCTGTTCTGTCATTTTCAAGACAGTGCAAATAATTGTGACACAACAAAGCCTGCAGTTTGTATCCTCAAAATATGGTGAAAAGAAGGCTGTATTTCTAGACAGGCGCCTCTGTAATGGGACACTACCTTTGCATTGTCCGGTGTAGAGATTTACTATTCTCAAGGCACATCATCCAAATTACACACATTACACATTATGTGTGTAACATAACACACACACACACACACACACACACACACACAGTCAGCAATTAAACATTACTGATAATAAATAACTGCTTCACTGATTTACTGTAGGGAGGCATTTTCTTCCATGTACACTACTTCACAAAATAATTATTCAGCTACTCCGCTATGAACTCTGGTGTCTATAGCCATATACTTTATGGCAAACTGTAGAAAACTTTTTATTTTCAAGCATAGCTTCTATCTATATGCGTGGCGTCATACAGTTACCATGGGTATGCTATTACTTAGTTATAGAATCGTTGGCTCCAGTGGGAACTGATGAAGACCTGACCTATGGCTGTTAACACAGCCATAGGTTATCTTCCACTCACTGAACAATGTAGGATGCGAGCAGTGGAAGTACGTATTGATTCACGTTTTTTATATTCAGTTCTGCAGGTCTCTGTGTGCATGCATGTGTTTGTCAGAGTGACTCATTGGGGAGTGCAGAGCAACTAAAAGTAACATCTGGCACTGTGATGCCTTCGTTACTGTTGTTTATTTATTCATCTTACATTTAATCATGTCTTTGTAGATCTTTTAAGAGGAAGATCCTGCAGAGAGTTTTGGGCAATGCACAGGGCTTTCACAGAAGCACAACGGGCTCCCCCTTGTCAATAACATCAGGGTCATTCATTTCCATAAAGGCATAGCTAATTTAGCTTTGGCATTTCGCTTATTGGTTTCGGGATTATTCTTTTCCTTTTTTTTGGTTCTCCATTTTTGTCATTTCTCCACAGGGGAGCTCAGCTGCACAGCTGTGAAGGCTTGGCAAGAGGCTGGCAGGAGGAAACGCAGGTACGGTGTGATCTCCTCAATTATGCCGGTGTGCAGGCATCCTCCTTTTGTCTGAGCACAGGCAAGCGTATCAGAAAAGGTTGACAGGGTTCCTCCACTCGTCTGTGTCAAGCTCAGCACCTGTACGACTGCACAGGGCAGATCCACTCTCAGACAAAATGCAGTCAGAATAGTTCCAGCTGTGCTTGTGAAAGTGTGTGCACTTGTTATATAGGAGGGGAGTGCAGAGGAATCCCTCCAGCATTTATGCACAACAAAAAATTCAGCTCTCTTTATTATTATGCTGGGTGAAAACATTATTTGCCCATTAGCCTTGGGCTTGTATTTTACAGAATGAGTTGGTAAACCCCCCCAAAAAAGGTTTTTTTGGATGGAAGTCAACAAGGTAGGTATGGAAATATTAGCAAATGTCGTCAGCTTGTGCCATGGGAAATATCTATAATTTCAGTGTATTTAACTAGAGCAACACACTCGCTACTCTAGCTGCTTTCCGTGGAACGCCTGAGTAAAGTTCCATTGCTGTATTTATTACTAACATTATTCACAACCTAGTCAAGGTGACTTGCTGGAATGTCACAGACAGGCAATTTGAAAACAGCCACCAAAAATATCGTCCCTTGAAGTAGTGAAATCAGAGGCAGAAAGTCGTGCATTGAGAATAACAGCTTGGTTACCATGCACAATTCCTTTATGTCCGCGTGTTCATTATCCCAATAAAGTGGATATATGGAGTGGACCATGTGGAAGGTAGTCATGCATGAACATTTTTTTCCACTGTCTGCTTTGTAGACCGAGTCCAAGAGAGAAATGCAGCCATTGATATTCATGTCACAGCTAGCATGAGATGTGACAGTATTTTTTTGTGAATCTCTGAGTGCATATGGTAATACCAGAGCAGTCTCAAACCACAAAACACAGAGTCTCTGCCTCAGGGAGGGGCGTGCTCCCCCCCGCACACGCACACACACACACACACACACACACACACACACACACACACACACACACACACACACTCTCAGAGGCAATCATTTTCTCAAAAGTCCCCCCCCCCCTAATTCATTTACTTCCCCACAATAGAGAAAGGCAGGGGCTGCTGTTGGTCCAGCCCCAGACAACATTTTTGAAGGATTTAATGTTTTGCCTATTTTCATTGTGAAAAGGTGGATTACATCTAAATGACGAGGGCCTATTCTTCCTCATGACCCTGCGTGGTTGTTGATCGCACGGCTGAATGACAAGCAGGGATCTGCCCGCACGTTAAACTGGCCCTCTGAAGCCTGGGAGTGAATAAATAAATGAGAGAGCAACAAATGAGAGGTCATGGACACCGCCAAGAGTCGTCTATTTCCTACCAGCTAATGAATCCCAGAATCCACCATGTCTGCCTCCCCTGAGTCCACGAGGGGCGGTCTTTCTTGACGTTTATTTAGTTTTTAATTTATTTTCTTTGCCTTTTTCCTTTCCTTTTCTTCCAACCGTGCAAGTAAATTAGGTGTTTTGCATTTCTTTGGGCACAAATGCGAATGCGATAGGTTTGCAGACCGTGGGTGTGCTCGGTTCAGCTGCGCAATATGTGGATAATTCATTTGAAATTAACTCAATGGACATCATTCAACTAGCAATACACAAGCACTAAAACAACCCCAGGCAGCAGTAGCCTTGATGAGCCTCTGACCTTGGAATAGTACAAAGGGAAAAAAGCTTTGGGCTGAGAGAGAAATAGTGACTGCTGCAAGTTGTTGAAAATGTTGCAAGTAACACTATGTGTACCTATTTAAATTGATCCAGTGGAGCCCAGTGGAGCCGTCCAGGTGGCAAAGGAATGAAACTACTGGTGGGGCTCCCGCTTGGAATGCTATCAACCCGAAATCACCAGTAGGTTGTACTCATCAAGACCATGCAATGGAGCAAGTAGGCTCTACTGGAGCCTACTGGCTGTGATTAGGAATCACAGAAGTGAAATTACTGCTTCCGAAGTGAAAACATCGTGAAACTGCACTATACAGCAACTTCACTTTATGTTTACTTACGTGGCCAGTTAAGACTGAGGTTAGGGTTATATTTAGGGTTAGAAATAGGCGGACAACACGACCAATGGCTGACAACAACAACAACAATGGCTGACAACAACAACAACAACAACAACAACAACGTCTCCGCTCCAGTAGAGCCTACTGGCTCCATTAATGGGTTTTATAAAAAAGTAACCTACTGGTTGATATGGGTTGATAACACTCAAATCTGCAAGGTGGGGTGCGACTAATCATCGAACTGATTTAACCAGATTTAACCAACTACCGGTATATGAAAAGTATCCATTTAAATACAATAACTTAGCAAACGTAGCAAGAAATAGCCTATAGAACAAGTTCACAACATATCACAAATTTGTGTTGGGAGCTTATATAGATAAGCTATTTATGCATAATTGTATACAATTATAAAATAGGGTCAAAGTGGTTCATAAAAAATAATCAATTTAGTTGCTTAGTCTTGATTATTCCATAAGACATGATAGAAGGAAAAAGGAGTCCTGCATGGTTAATCCTGCGGTGGAAATTCCAGTTTCCAGCTATACTGTACTTCCAGCTGAGATGGCTGCTCAGATTGTTCTGATATAGTCTCTTGTTCATGATGGAGACCTCGAGACACAAAGCTGGAGCCGGGAATCAAATCTGTGATGTACCTTTCTGTTTTCCCAAGTGGCCTAGTATATCTACCCATTCAGCTATGGCTGCCCAGTTACCACAGTTCAACTGCTTGTAAATGTCTACTATTTGTGTGTGTGTGTGTGTGTGTGTGTGTGTGTGTGTGTGTGTGTGTGTGTGTGTGTGTGTGCGCGCGCGTTTCACAACTACCAAGCTACTTCCCCTGGGCTGCTGCTGCAAAAATAAAAAGGTACTCACCCATGCCCGCTTCAATGGATTAAAGGATTATAAACTATTATACTACTATTAAAATAATACTGAATTTATATAATAACAAATAAATAGTGTTTGTTATTCTGAAAAGAAAATATATTCAAGTATTAGTAGTTAGTAGTAGTACCATTCTCTGAACGAAATGCCCAAATCAATCACTCAATTTGGCAAAACTTTAAAATAAATTCAGGTAGTTAACATTTGCAAAACTGCACATTCTCACTCACTCAAACACATTTCACACTGTGATGCATTTGTGATGCAAAATGGTAAGCTAGTACAACACATTTTGTCCACTAAAATGATCACACTTGTTCCCAGAATGACACATAAAATGTAATAATAAGTTGCTCTTTACCATTGGTGTGCATTTAGTATCGTAATTAAGTGCGTACTTTTTTATTTTTTTAACTTTACTGGAGTATTTAAAAATTTCTATACTTTTACATCTCTCTCTTTTAAGATATTTTTTTTAGGCTTTTTGCCTTTATTTGATAGATTACAGTAGTTTGACAGGAAAGGGGGAGAGAGATATGCATGGGGGGAAGACACGCAGCAAAGGTAGTCGGGATTGGGACTCAAACCTGCGACGCGCTGTCAGGCTGGATTACCAGCCTAGGTGCCTGGACCGCTTGGCCAGCCCAGGCCTATACTTTGTAGATTGATTATTATTACAACACATTAATCACTTCAGCCGTTATATACATATCTACAAGCTTACAACGCACCACAAAGTGACATGCTGTATATCTACTATTTTAAAAGATGTTTATATACGATGAACTTGGGAAATGGGACATACTGCATAATATAGTACTTTAAGTATATTTTGATGCCAACACTTTTGTACTTTCACTAAAGTAATAATGAAAAAAAGTCTGAATACCAGTACTTTGTCACGTCACGCCACGCCACCATATATGTTCGTCAGTTCGTCACACCTCGTGACACAACACTCCATATATGGCTGTTTCCATATGAAGAACACAACACAGACCTCATCAAACCCTGGATAGCCATACATGGAGAAGACTGAATCATCACCTAGATCTGCATATATGGAGCCGGCCAGCAACTCTACATGTTACCTCAAACCCTTAGATCAATATATGGAGCCATATATGGAGCTGACCTGTTCTGACATTCCATATGTTGATCCTTCCCCGCCTGTCCTTCCTCTTTGATGTCTCCCTTTTGACTGAAACCTGTCCTCTAGACGCCCCAAAGTTATAAGTGCAGCCGCGCTCGGCAGCCGGCAAAAAGTAGAGTTCTCAACAGGCCCGAAAATGAACGCCCGGCCCTACCTGGGCCATCATCAAACCCTGTACACTCAAGACACTGCCCCCGCTGCCACCCTTAGATCTCCATATGGAGCTAACCAGTTATGACATTCCATATGTTAATCTGACCTCATCAAACACTTTACACTCAAGACACGCTGCATACAGTATATGGCCAGTACAGAATTCATTCCATATGTTGATCTGACCCCCCATGCCAAAGCGCCAGCACTCGTCCAGCAGTCTGCCGCCACCCATAGGCGGATGTGTGCATGCCATTCTCGCCCTCAGGCCGTCTTACTGGTACGTTTATTCAAGTAAACAATGCATATACCGTCTGGCCAGTTCCTGGATGGTTTTATTGGTGCAATAATTAACCTCACAGGAGTCACCAATCAGCCAAACGCTCTCTCTCTAGTGATGTGGTCAAGGCAACTGGACAGCACATAAACCATGTCAGAGTTCACAGGTGGCACAGGTGCGTTCTATGTTACCTACAAAGAATGTAAACAATCTTGGTGGCAGAGGAAAAGTATGTGTAATGCCTGATCTCCAAGCCCACAACAGCATTGCATCCTATTGTACTGTAGCTTGTAGATCATCTATTTAGGCGTGCGACTAGCCTGAGCGTGCAACACCATCATATGAATTATTAATCATGCTATACTTAAACCCTGTAGTGTAATCTTTGTGAAACTAACTTGAGTGTATACTTGAGGTTTTTTTTCTCTCCACCAAATCTCGTCAGCAAAAAAATGGTTGATGTACAAGCTCAAAGCATGGCATGTTGGGGGTTCAAGTTGTTGAGAGGTCATGAACGATAAAGAGTATCTAGGTTATGAGGATGAGAAAGAGAAAGAACAGTACTTTCAGATGAAAATGTAAGTGTGATGAAGATGAACAGTGTTCTTGTTCATGAAAAGACAACGAGGGAAGCAGGAAAAAGTTTATACATCCCAATTTGCACAGATTCTCTGGGCATCATAATCAGCACATCATGTACATTCAGCGAAGAGAACAGGTAAGAAGTAGTTACTTTACCCTTTACTGGATGAATTTCAATACTTTTACCTCGACTCCAATACATCTTGGAGGCAAATATGTTTTACTCCACTACAATGACTTGAAAACTATAGTTACTTAGGTAGATTTAGATTATTAAAATATACAGTAACCACTATAGCCCTATCTGCATTTCGGCCATTTGGAAATAGCCAATCTTTTAAGTGAGCTTGTAGATCTGCCATTTTCAAAAGATTATTTGGAAAACTAGTGAAATGGGACATTCAGCATAATGAGTACATTCTGGTGCTAATACCAAGTAGGCTACATTTACTCGAGCCAAATTTGAATTCCGGACTTTTACTTGCAGTATTGATACTTTTACTTAAATAAATACAAAGAAAAAGCTTTTTACACCACTACTTACACCACATTTTACATACAGTATAAATATTAGTCATATCCATTACTATTTTAGGGGCCATGTCCACTGAGGCTTGTTTTCTCTCTCTCTCTCTCATTTGAAAATGCCAAATTGCTTGCCTAAGGGGTCCACCATTTTTTTGTGTGGAATATTCTTTGGAATACTTATACTTATTTTGTGCAGTCGCGTTCACAAGTGGCAGATACAGCAGATGCAGCACGGCACAAAGTGACGCACTATTGTTGAATATCCAACGTATAAAATATGGATGAAGGTGTTCAAATGATTGTAATGCTATATTAACAAATACAGCATCCCCCTGGGACCCCCATCAAGGACCCCTGGGGATACCCGGACCCCACTTTGAGAGAACCAATGATGGGGAGAGAGAGAGAGAGACAGAGAGAGAGAGAGAGAAAATCGGAAGTGCATACAAATACACTATTGCATAAGTCTTGTCTTTCTGTAGCACATACATACAGTAGAGAGTCTGAATTGGATTCCCCATGCAGGAATACGTTTTTCCCCTGTTGCCTGGCAAGGGACAACGTTGCATGTGATGATGTGGACAAAGTCCCCTGGCTGGAATATGTGAAGGTTTCAAGAAATGTGTCTTAGCACAATTGTGGGGGAGGGGGAAACTCTAAAGGGAAGTGCCTGTAAAATATGAGGGAATTACTAATAATACTACTACAGTAGTAGGCTATATTTCAATGTGATTCAATGTGAAAAGAAGCACCGCCACTACAATGAACTCCTATCAAAACTTCAATATTATTTAACTGCTTCATCATAAAAGTTGACCCAAATGTTTCTATTGTCTGTATTCTTTAAATAAGTAAAACATCCCCACACATGCATTTGTGCACACACACACACACACACACACACACACACACACACACACACACACACACACACACACACACACACACACACACACACACACACACACACACACACACACACACACACACACACACACACACACACACACACACACACACACACACACACACACACACAGCTTGTTTATGAAAGTAAGTAACCGAAGGGCACAAACCTTTAACATCATTGTGTAATATTTGCCAGTTACTGTATATACAACTGAGCCCACTTTAAATTTACAGCTTACAATAACATCTTACTCACGATTGCATCCTATACTCCTACGTCAGAGTATGAATTCAACACAGGAGCAGTGCTTCCTCCACAGTGTGTGCTTGCCAATAATAGCAAACAATGAACAGTATGCTATTGTGTAAACATATTGACATCTCTTGTAAAAAAGGTTGAATCCAGAAAAAGACACCTCAGAATTAGGCCAAGTACACACTGTACTATGAGATGACTGCTAAAATAAAAAACTTAACTTCTGTGAGATCCCTCCACTGAATCACATCAGAAAGTTTATCCTCCGAATGCAGCACTGCAGTTAAAGTCGATGTGAAAAAAAGCCTATTAATTAACACATCTATATACTTTTAATAGCTGTATTTAAAAAAGTGCACAGTCAAAGACTGCCCACTGTTGGACCCTTTCTAATGCTGATGATTGAAGATCTTTGTAATATTTGTATAGACAGTTTGAGTATTCAGAACATTTTCAAACAAACCAGACATTACATTATGGCATGCACTCAAAAGTTTGCTAGCTCAGTGAAATTAAAGACTTACATAATACTCCGGTGTATGACCATGAAGAGAAACAGCAACGGCTCGGTTGTAAGAGCTGGAGGTGGAAAAAAATACAGTTTTCTTTTACTCAAGTAAAAGTATCAATACTGCAATTTAGAGTAAAAAAATGTAGAGTAAAAGTACATATTGGCATACATCAAAATGTACCATAGGTAGAAAGTACTCATTATGCAGAATATCCCATTACACATGTATATTCAAATGTATAAAATGTAAAAGAAATAATAAAAAAATAGCTACAAGCTCACAATGCTATGCACAATGCAGCTTGTAGAACAGCTATATTCCAATGGCCGAAATGAATAGGGTTGAAGTGGTTACTTTAAGACTACTACCACCAAAGGGTAGGAACACTGCCAGTTTTATGTGATATGATATTGTATTTGTCTTATTTTTGGTTATTTTGGTGTTATTCTTTGATGAATTGAATACATAGGACCACATTGGAAACAAGTCCTCAGGATTTTTTTTGTGTTATCCTTTATGCCCAAACGTATGACCCGTGCTGTTTGCATTTCTTTAAAAAACTTCCTACAAAACAGTCCAAAGGGGGAGGTCACTCCCACAGAAAGACGATGGCACTTGTTTTTGGCTTTTGTGCCTTCATTGATATTTACAGTGAAGACAGACAGGAAAGAGGGAGAGACATGCAGCAAAGGCTGTCATGAACGGGACTCGAACACGCAACGCGCTGTCAGGCCAGAGCCTATATGTGGCATGCTCCTGGACCACTCGGCCAGCGGGTGCCCCAGTGCATACATATCTTAGCCATGCAGGTAGACTGCATACAGACCCCCTTTCCACCGGTTGGTTCCCAATGGGAACCGGTTCAGTTATTTTTAGTTCTTAGTCCATGAGCCAGAGCTCCGAAATTGGTGGGAAAAACTAGACCTATATTAAATTGTTTATAGGATCAATACAAGTAAATTAATACATGATAACCCTTCGACAGTAGTAGCTTTTTCATATTTTCGATTATTTTGCATATTTTCCTACAGAATGCCTCATTTGCATATTTCAAAATGTATTTTTAATACAATAAATCATTGTCTTCGTGTAAGTACTCAATTGGGAAAGTTTCATGGTGATAACAATCTAATATAGGTATGGTTTTGCCCACTCAATTCATAATTAATGTTCCAATTTTGGAGCTCTGGCTCAAAAAGAACTGAACCGATTCCCATTGGGAACCATCCGGTGGAAAAGGGGCCACAGTGGGTTGATTGCAGTCCAGCCCAGCCCGACCCAGCTGTTTGTGGCATTGGCCAACGAGACAGACAACCCCCTGCTCACCTCACAGACAGCGTGATGGAGCTCCACCTAGCTTGCCTGCTCTACGCTGTGTTGAGGCACTGTTCTGTAATGAGTGTTGTATTATTTAAATCTGGGCAGAACCAACAGCAGACTCTTCAAGGAAAACCTTAAGGTAAAAAGAAATAAGCACATATACAGAGCTGTGAGGAGACTACTGTGTTCACACTGAGGAAGTGAAATTAATACTGCCTGAGGTCTGAGGTGAGCTGAGACAAACGGGTATATAACAAGCCCTCAGAATGGCTGGGCAACGTTGGACCCGCCCCGGTTAAACATGAATGCATTTGTGACATAGACGTGACGCAGAGGTACCACAAGAACAGCGCAAGGGGTACTATGACAGGGAGCCAATCAATCATATTATCAACTCTCAAGGGGTACTACTACCCTGAAAACGTTCCCTGAAAAATTCTTCTAAGGCTTCAACACGCCACAGAGCAACTTCAACCATTGAAGTGAATAGTGGGGGGCGGGGCTATAGCTCCTCAATCCATTCTCTAGATATATTATAACTCTATGGTATATAAAGTGAGTGAAGAGTCTGGAGACAGAAATGTGATTGGATGATTACAAGGAGAGCTAATGAGCGACAGTTGAGAGGTGTGTAGAATGGCCGGGTCTCATTGGCTGAGGACGGGGAAAGTAGTGAGACGAGAAGGAATGACTGATTGACCACTGAGGACAAGTGTAAGTAGTAATACTCAATTACTACAGCACCCCGTCTTTAAAAAACAAAGAGTTGATATTTGGACATCAGTTGCCTGACAGCAACAGTATTTATTTTGTTTGTGGGAAGATGTAGTCAGGTTATAAACTTGAAGATAAGCTATATACAGTATATAAATTACACTTGTGAGTGAGCTGGTTCTGTTATTTATCCCTGTTGAAATGCCTAGATTAAAACACCAACAGTGTTTGCATTTTCTGCTAACCCCATAGTATTACCAGAAATTGAATATATAATGTCAGGTTTATGTTATTGGCATAATAGATGTGCATTCACAAGGAGGTTGGGTGCCATTTGGCAATGGAGGCTGAGTACCACCATACAAACATCACTAATTAAATCCCTGGCACTGTAGGAGGCCATTGTAGCTGTGAGCTGGTATAATCTATATTCACTGGAGCCTGACCGATATATCACTTTTGGCCGATATATTGGCCACTATTTGACTCGGCAGTCAAAAAAGCAGCCAATTATTCAGCTACAGTACTGTATTCGAACTCTTATTTGAAATATATTTACATAATATGGAATTCATGTACTGTACAGAACAGACCTTGCTGGATAACAAATACATTATGTAATTGAATTAAATTGCCCATGCAATTTATAGTATTCTCATGATGTATTTTGTCGGCTATATGGCAGAGCACTCAGCTAGTTAACAACCCTCCAAATTCCTTTTCCCTTTGCTATCCTCTCAACCAGGTTTGTCGTCAACATTATGCAATGCTTTCTCCTTTTCTTTTGGGCTTTTTCTTCTCAAAACAAACCACACACATACACACATGGGCAGCTGTGGCCTTCTGTTTCAATGCATTCCATTGTTAAACAGTGTTCTTCTTGTAAATTTACACCAGGATCATGCCGAGTAATAAATAATATCAAAGGGAATCTAGTTCTATTCTTGCAAACACAGACCCTGCATGCAAGATCTCTAATCTTTGCATGTCGTCGCTGTTGGAAGAAACCAGCTCTTATCTCCATATTCTAACCTTTTGTGTTTTTCCACAGCAACCAGAAGTACTGAATTACTGGATGGTGATTTGTCCAAACAGCTTTGTGGGAATACAAAATGCAGAATGCATTTCCCCAGCAGTGGACAAGTCCACTGACACCAGTGATAATGGTCAGTTGGTGGTGTTTGTGAGGCATTATGATGATACCAGTGATAATGGTCAGTTGGTGGTGTTTGTGAGGTATTATGATGATACCAGTGATAATGGTCAGTTGGTGGTGTTTGTGAGGTATTATGATGATACCAGTGATAATGGTCAGTTGGTGGTGTTTGTGAGGCATTATGATGATACCAGTGATAATGGTCAGTTGGTGGTGTTTGTGAGGTATTATGATGATACCAGTGATAATGGTCAGTTGGTGGTGTTTGTGAGGTATTATGATGATACCAGTGATAATGGTCAGTTGGTGGTGTTTGTGAGGTAGGCCTACTATGATGAGGGTATGAGTCAAAGGGGGAGTTTATCGAGTATTCATTTAGTGTTTGAGTGGTGCAACCACTCCTATAGTCAGCTATGTCAGCTGTGTCCCTCCCACGAAAATAGCGCTTTTTCCCCCAGTTCCAAGTATTTTGTAGTTGCAGATATCGTGATATATTGTTGATGAAATTTCATACAATATATCGATATATCGCAAATATCGCAATATATCAAATATCGTGATATTATCGTTATCGAGGGCCTAATATCGCTAAGGATTAGGACCAAGTTGCATTGACAGCCATAGAAAATTCTTACCCCGGGCTAAAACCGGATGTGACATTTGTGGAGGTTCCTGTCTAGCGTGGTGTCAGTCTATTGTCAATGGCGTTTTTAAAACAAACTAAAAACAAACCTGTTTATAAACCTGTATATAGGAGGGGCTAGCGCCCGTCAAAAAAATCACACCCGTGATTTGACATTGCTACATTTGACATTGCTACATAAGGTACATTTGGGTGGTCCCTTATTGGCCAAGAGCTCCCACCACCATGTGATTGGTTAGCCAATTTGCTCGTTTACATATGACGTAGGTTTTCCCTTCAATGTCAATGGCATTTCATGTTTTGATGTTTAATTTACGTCATATTTAGCGGAATTATCAGCTCTTATCATCTCATACTGGCCAATCAGAATGCCTGTTGCCTGTGTTTGTTTAGCTCAGCTGATTTGCTCGTTTACATGACGTACATTTTCTGAGAGCCTGCAGAGCTTTTATTTACGTTTAATTTAAGTCATATTTAGCGGAATTCTGATGTAATTTCTCCATTCATTGTCAATGGCAAATATTGAGACGTGTGGGGACATGATTTAGCGGACATTTGAACTTCCCTTTGTCAATGGCAAATCTTTAGATGTGTGGAGATAAAAGCTGTTCATAGAAGGGGCTAGTGCCCCATAATAAAAAATAAGAACTCGTATTTTTTAAATAGTTCTATACTGTCTGTGTGGTTGTCAAAACAGCCCAAGGCACACTTGAACTTGTCTCATCATGGCACACCAGTGTGCCTCTTGACACAGCGTTTGGGAACCACTGTCTTGGTGTATATAGTAGATGTGAGAGGGTGTCAAACTTTAGTCAAAGTCTTTTCAAAGTATTCCAGTGTGTGTGGTAGACATTGGGCAGAATAATGACATTTGTTCTCAGGCACACACTAAATGCGAAGCCTCCTGGTTGCCAGGAGAAAACAAAGTAAGTGGCAAGAAAGCAAATCGAAGATGATGATGATAAAAGAACAAGAAGGAAATGTGTTTTCTCAATGGACCAAAACCATCCTGTTTTTAAAATACCTCAACGGTTTGACCTTTTACAAGGTGTGTAACATGTTTCGTTCTCATTTGGAAGGAGTAGACCTACGGCTATAACAAATTTAAGCAGTGGATTATACAGTCGGCTATAGGCTACTGTTTGTTTTCATATATAATGACTGAGTCGACGTACAGCGGGTTGCACGACAGACAGACATTCTGACTGTGAGCTTGTAGATTGACTATATTTGGTGCGCACAGTCTGGATACTGCGTAGCATAACAAACTGAATAAAGCGTTCTTATATTGATTAATTTAATTATGGATTATTTCCTTGATTGATTGATTGAAATTTGTATTCACAGTATGTACAGTAGAATGGGTACAATACAGTCAATACAAAAACTGCTACGAGGATGAAACCAGAAGATCACTAAGACTTGTTTACAGAGGGTCCTCCAGTTTCAATTAATCAGAACATTAATGACACAAATATACACTTCTATGAGAAAAAGGAAATAATCATAATGATATATAGTATATACAGTTAAAGAAAGTAAAATACGATTGCAATGTAGGCTATTCATGATTAGGCTATCCATTGCAAAGTATGTTGATATTATTTTAAATAGGACAATATGAATAATGCTTCCGCGGTGTGTAGTGAGACTCGGTGGATGAAGGGGCCAAGGGGGGAGGTATTAATAAAGTTGCCAGGCTGTCACTCAGACTCCGAGTGACCAATGGAGAGCCATCTTACATCTTTCAGCATAGGACCCGCCTTCCGCGGCGATATCACCCCACACGCAAAATTCCGAGACAAAAAAACAAATCGAGAACAAACACTTGAGAGACATTCAGAAAATGTCACTATGTGACAAGTTCTGAGCTTGTAGATCAGCTATTTTCAACGAGATTTGGCACTGATCGAAGTCAGTTCTACAGTTGGCATGCCTTGACAGGTCTATTTGTGCACAATTACTTTCACGAGGTTCATGGTCAAAATGCCTCCTGGTGGCGCTAAAATAGGCCAATGGTGACAGGGTGACATTTCTTCTCAAGCCTTGGATTGCAATTGGATGATTTGAGGCATTTTGTTCCAAAAAATGTGTTTTGCAAAATTCCACCTTTTGGTGGCGCTAGAACAGGCCATTGTGAAAAGGGTGGGATATATTCCTCAGCCTAGCCTGTGAAATATTTCATGTAAATTGCATGCTGCATTCAAGGCTTTTTGTTCAAAACGAGCCTATCCTGCAAACTTTGGAAGCCAAAATTTGGCATCGACCGGGTTAACGGTGCCAGAGATTAGCTGGTAACAGACGGACGGACGGACACACGCGGATTATACTTAAACCGTCTGTGTACGATAGTGACATGCAACGAAAACCACCATTCTCCGCCAGGCCGGGTTTACAATGCAGAGCCAGAAAATGTGGAAGTCAATCATAGCCAATCAGAAAGGAATGTGAAATATCTGACTCCACACATGACTCCAGAGATAAACTGTACCGAGTTTTGGACAACATCTGAGTAACTGA
This sequence comes from Protomyctophum bolini, assembly GCF_963924005.1. Lineage (NCBI taxonomy): Eukaryota > Metazoa > Chordata > Actinopteri > Myctophiformes > Myctophidae > Protomyctophum > Protomyctophum bolini. The sequence goes on along the minus strand of NC_137862.1, from coordinate 17,041,044 downwards.
GTCTACCAAGAGTTCTAGGCCAATAAAGCAGCCTGCTATAGCGCCATCATGAGGTCAATTTGTTTTTAATGTTGTTGCCTTGCTTTTCTTTTATTCTCCATTTTTCTGTAAAGCACTTTGAGCTGCATTTCATGTCATGAAAGGTGCTATACAAATAAAGTTTTATTATTATTATTTTTAATTTGAAAATGATATATTCTGATACAATGATACAGAGAAAGTCTGTCACTCGTAACCTTGCACACACCCACGTTATTGCATGTTAGCATCATTGGACTAGGTAGGGTCGATGCTGCCGTTGTGACAATTTATTTTTATCGTTAGTGACTACATATACCAGTGGTGGAAAAAGTACTTCTACTTAAGAAAAAGTAACAATATTGCAATATAGAACTACTCTGTTACAAGCAAAAGTCCGGAATTCAAAATGTACTTAAAGTACCAAAAGTAAAAGTACTCGTTTCAAGTTTTCAAATGTATAAAAACTTTCGAAAATAGCAGATCTACCGGCTCACAATATGTCACATCACGACAGCAATCATATCGACGGGTAGGTTTATTTTAATTCCCACCTCTGAGGGCATACTGTGCACTTGTACAGGTTAGGCTGAAAATTGTCCACACTTTACTGTACTAGTCTGTACTAGCCTACTGTAGGGTGGAACTGGGTGTCCCTTTCCTATTCATTTTGGAATATGGTGATATGGCACATTACTTAAAAAGAGAAAAGTATGGGATCTCCTGCATGTTGGAGAATTGTGACAAAGAAAACGAAGAAAAAGGCTGCAGTGGTAGGGTCAGTGCAACAATCACCGCTGTATCACAGGGAGGCTGTTTACCAGATGACTAGGCCTACTACTGGAAATACAACTTTTGGGCTTCAACTCAGTCCCATGCTAATGTCGATGCCGACATGACTCTGGCATTTCTAGGTCAGCAATGATACCGTTTCTCCTCAGTGTACAGCTGCTCACACAGTGTGGTTCATCGGCAGATACTGCCTTCTCCGAGGCTCTCCACATCTGTCGGGAACCGAACAACAACAATTGTGCCATCAGTGAACAGTTGGCGAGTTATCCTAATGTTACTCATGCAGCGGCATGCGTATTCTGATAAAACTGTTGCTTTGTTTATGTTTGAAGAAACAATCTATGTAGCAAGCAGGAAAAGCAGGATCTTATCCAGTCATTGTATTGAGAGCTCATGCAAATAGGATTCCATCAATTGGTTTAATTTAATTTTGAATTAAAACAATTGGCTCATGTAATCGCAGCTGACAAGGAGGCACACATGGGATTCAGAATTAGTTTTTGTGGCAACATTGTCCCGGTGATAATATGACTATTAGTTACATACACATACAGAACAGTAAGGTCCAGAAGACTTCACGGCCATGTTAGTCTAAGTTCTCGATGGCCCAATGTTCACATTGTTGCTCTCTTTCTCTCTCTCTCTCTCTCTCTACTAAATAAAAATGAAATCAAATGTTATTTAAAAAATCAATTCAATAGATGTTATCAAGGCCAACTCAATGTAGAAAGATATTTCCGTCGTGGGCCAAATGTTCCGCACTGCAACAGGAACACTGTCCGTCTGTGTGGACAACAGCAGACGGCGTGGTTGCAGCTAATGCTGCTGTCATGCTGAGGTGACGCTTCCAGTGGTAGTCGGTAATTGTGTAAGCAAGTGAGTCATTTAAGGACATGTGCCCTCACACCACGCAGCTCCACAGACTGGGGGTGAACAGTGGCTCTTACTCAGCCATTATTAAGGCTACATGCCATCTCCGTCCGCCCCCCCCCCCCCCAACGGCCTGCACTCCCTCTCCATCAGCGTCCTACAATATTACCGTCTGTCACTTCCAACCACTCAAGCCTTGTTACTGTTCTTATTCTCCCGCCCTGTTTGCAAAGACCAGGCGTTTTTGTCATGTTGCCTTTTGCTTATCTCATGCATTTTGCAAGAGGGCCATTATTGTTTGTTTGTTGGTTTGTTTGATACAGGAGGGGCGGTTCACTGTATGCCACCTTGTCAGCTTGAGGTGAGGTCGTGTCAGTGCTAGAAACACACATCATGTTAATGGAACTCCTTCGCAATGGTTGCCCGGTTATCATAGCAGTCTATTTTTATTTTGGCGGAGGCTCCTGGCAGGAGTGGCGGCATGGCGTTTGAAGCTTAGCGTCGTTGTTGACTCACTCGCAAAACCAGACGCGGCTTCACAGGGCCCACACACACAACCAGTTCACAAGCTGTTCGAGCGCACATGTTGCCTTCCATCACGTTGCTTTGGAGAAGAACTGAAATGAAATGAGCACGTACCCGGCCGAAATCTATTTTTCATTAGCTTTTAGCATGCTGCTGTGCTGTGTGTTTGATTTCGGTGGCAGAGCCTTTTACAGATTTGACTGGAAACAGCAGAGCACTTACAACTCCTAAGACCTTGGGAGGATCTTTTTCTGTTTTGTAGACCAGAAATAGGGAACACTTGTGAAGTCAAAGGCAGAGCCATGAGACAAAGAGCCTATTGAAATTCATGCGAATGTTGTCAGAGCTTTGGCAGCAACGAATAAAAAGTGGAAGATGGGTGTTATTCTGATTCTCAGTGTAAGTGTAACAACTCCCAAAGTCAAAGTTCTACTTCTACTGTGAATCGTATACTGCCACATCAGAGGGTAAACATGGGATTTAAATGTCTTTGGATAAGAAGTAAACATCCCCTGAAAACTGGAGCACTTGAACAAGGGCGTACACACAGAAATGCACTCTGCATCCATTGTGTGCTGCTGTGTGTGCAAGTGAAAACATGAGCGTGTGGGTATGTGCATGTATGTCTGTGTTTGTTAGCATGTACATTATGTGTGTGTGGCTTTCATGCGTGTGCTGCTATTTGCTTTCATGTTTTTTCATATACGTGTGTGTGTGTGTGTGTGTGTGTGTGTGTGTGTGTGTGTGTGTGTGTGTGTGTGTGTGTGTGTGTGCGTGCGTGAGAGAGTTGTTGTCGTGCTGGAAGCACAATACAGGTCGTCTTCAAGGTTCACGGTTTATCTATAAGAACATAATTTGCGACTCCTGAACAGGACATAATTATTTATCTAATTACAGCATGTACAACAGCCATTTATATAATATAATAATATAAGTAGTGAATAATAATAATAATAATAAATAAACTGCAAGCAGCGATAAGACAGGACCAAGCAATATGCCCTTTTAGGAGCTCAGCTCAACAGTGCCACTGGACACGTAGCCCGGCCTTGAGTCGGTCAGATACACGGTTGTCCAGAACCGCCAGAACAAGCTCTGGTATGGCTCTGCCAGTGAACCTAATGAGCCTAAGTCCACTCACTCTGCCTGAGCCAACTGATTGCCATGGCAACGCCAGCCTTATTCCCCACACCTGCAATTTGATTAGTCAGTCCAATTTTCACAGTCAGTTTGCACTCTTCAGAGTCCAGACAATGTCCACACATTCTCCACAGACATTTACCACTGTTCTTACACAGTTAAAGCGGGTGCTATGATACAGGTATTGCAATGCACACTAGAGTGGGGTATGTATTCCTGATTTTCATTATTCCCAACTCTAGAAAATAAAATAAAACAAAAATAATGAAATACTATTCCCATCACCATCATGTCTCCTCCTCAAATTATCCTTTTATAACTCCCGCACTGCCACACATACTGGGGCTTCAGTGGTGCTAAGCTACCAGAGCAAAACCAGTAAGCCACTATCGCCTCCATTGTTCCCCTCTGATAGATCATTTGCAAAGACCTGCAGATAAATCTCCTCTATTTTTGGGTTCCGACAGCCTCTACCTGTATCCTGCAGCTTGCTAGCTCCCAGTCAGACAGTGGCTGGCCTAATGTCTGGTCCAGTGGCCTCCTTGAAGCTCTCCTGCAAGTTAATAAATTCTGGGCCATCTGTTTCCATACAGTGTCTTTCCATTACCAGGTGCCCCCCTCCTTGGCCCTCTATCTAATTAACTCTCTCTAACTCTCTCTCTCTCTCTCTCTCTCTCTCTCTCTCTTTCTCTCTCTCTCTTTCCCCGACTGGGGAGAGAAAAGTGGAGAAGACGAGGAGGAAGAGGAAGGAAAGGGAGTGAAGAGCTAGCGAGAGTGGATGTTGAGAAAACAAGAGAATGGAATTGGAGGAGACAGACCGGCATGTGACACAGGATGATAGAGATGGCACATTTTGTTCTACCGATCAGCTAATGAGCTAATCAGTATATTAACCAAGTGAGGGTTCACACATGTTTAATCTGTTTATTATGTATTATATTATTGTTATTTTACTGTTTAGGGAGTTTGATATTAATTATCACATAAATATTGAGGAATAGACAGAATATAGTGAGCCCGTTTATACTCCACTGTATTACATGTCGCTCGCCAAACAGATCTACAACTTCGCAAGCTCCTTGGGAGCTTGTAAATATTGGCCTGTTTTGAGGCCGTAAATTCGGATGGGGGTGGGGAGGGAGGTGGAGCTGGGTGAGACTCATTGTTCTATCTGCCTCTATATGATCACCGTGGTCGTTTAGTCAATCACAACACTTTCACATCTATTCTACTTTAAACGGGACCATCATTTACAAAATGAACATCATGTTGTTTTGAAGAAGACTTGAAATTAGCGACTGAAAAGGAAAATGTTTACTAAACTTATAAATCAAGCAAGAATTTTTCCAGTTGTATTCCATGCATTAAAGTTCTCTTTGCAACCAGCATTGACCATGCTACAGTACTGTAGACAGACTAGTTCAGTTAAGTGAACTTCCGCATTGGTTTCTTTGTTTGTGTATTTTTTTGAATTACAGTATTGAAACCTAAATATGATAAACAATAAAGAGTAACATCTAAACGGTGACAAAGCAGACAAACTAGTATTATAACAAAATACATACATAAATGGATGCACCTGGGACGTATCCTCAGTGATGTATCCCAAGGTCATCGGGGTTTCGGGTCTCGCAACATCATACCCCTCATCTAAACGGTGACAAAGCAGACAAACTAGTATTACAGTACATGTAAAACAAAAGCAACAAAAATATATTAAAAAAGGAAGGAATTTGAAAGCAAACCAAATGTGACATATTTAACAATCTCAGGGCACAGAAACAGCCGGTTTAATGAAATAAATCGACAACCTGTTCTGCCAGCACCTTTATTTTTTGATATTGGGTGCATGCCGTTGCTGAGAACAGAGCTTGGGAAGAAAAAACAGCTCTGACATCTAAAACACTATCATTTGCCCACAGCACATAGCACTTTTAACCACTTTTTGCTGTGAAAGCATCAACCACCAGAGCCATTAGGGCACTGGAGAGCCCCCAGTGGTTTTGCCATTACTCCAGAATATATTAGTAACAACACACCCGAATGGGACTACAGTATCAACATGCATAGATAGATGGAAGAACAATTTTCCGTGTGGGGAAAGTGCAGCAAAAAGTGCACGCCAAGCCACGTAAGGATATGCTTTACCCCATTGTGGTGCATGGAAATGTAAGCTATGCGTCTACATTGAAGCCATAATGTTCTCTGACAAGATGGTGATTCTATTTATTTATTTAGCTTTTATGGCCAGGCTGTATCATGGGGATCATGATGTAGGTTGCAGAGCACTTTTTCCACCTCTGTCAAGGAAAGAAACCCTTTAGAAACTCTTTAGGTCCAGTGTTTCGTCATCTTTATGTTACTGGACGTCAACATGGTCTTTATCGGTACATTTCAAAGTTTTGCAACGCCTGGCTGAGGTCCACAGAGACCATTGAAGCCCCATGACAAAAAAGTTTCTGACAACCGGCAAGGCCTTCAAACCTTTAAATAAAACTTCTTCCTTCTTCCTGAAGGTACCATGGTGGTTTTCACTTTGACAGCAGAGATATTCTTGACACCCATTTGAGGTGCACCATTTGCATGAATCCCATGCATATTGCATTGCCACGACCTGTTGGCTGCCATGGGGATTCTCATCATGGGTTGCAGGCAATAATAGTAAGTTACCGCTGCTTGTCATGTGCCAGCCTGCTTCTGACATTATTTATGGGTGTAGGACCATTGTCTGCCGGCCCAGGGGGTATGCTGCGTGCCATCGATTCCAGCTTTTACAACGTGAAGCGGAAGGGAGCCTCGTTGAAATACTTAAGAGATCTGGACCCCGGCACATGCCTTGAATCTTGTCTCCAAATGAATATTTCACGCCCTCACCCTTCAACCTCTCTCCCCCCAAATGTAATCGGTTCGATACAGATGGGAGATGGGATCACACGGCCCTCAAATCGAGTAGTGGTGGTGCAGGCGAGTTAAAGGGATATTTCACTTTCAAACATGTTTGTAACATCAAACTCCATTTTCACCATGACAGATTCATTGAAAACAATGGTTCTAGTGACTGATGCCGTCCTTCTAATGTGTGAGGGGCCATGTTTTTTCTTTAACTTTTTTTTGTTTATTTTTTATATATTATTGAGGGACGATAACTTTTCCTTAAACAAACATTAACAACACCATTGAAATGGACAGAGTTTAATGTTTGTTTTGTCTGATAATTACATCATAAAATATGTATATTATACATTGGTAGTACATAAATTAATATACTGTATATCGACTATGTTGGAAGATGATAACAGCGCCCCTCACTTCACACGGGTGTGATTTTTGATTTATTGTAGTCCTTCCTACAGTATGTCCAGCTTCTAGTGTACTGTATGTGCTAACACAAACTTTGTCCTACACAAACATTGAATGCAATTGATAATGAATGGACAATTTTGAGTGTTCATGTAAACAAACATTGCGTAAGTCAAACATTAAAAACAAACGCGAGGACGCAAATTCTGACTGGCACGGAATGAGATAATGTATGATGATGTACGATGATAAGATCGCCCTTCACTTCACACAGGTGTGCTTTTTTATGTTTATTTCATTTGAAGGTGAAATGTACCTTTAAAGGAAGAAAGGTTATGTGGATGGTTCCCTGTTTCTGATGAGCCTGTGTGGGTCGGGAGCAGGTGGGAGGGAGGGAGGGGAGTCTTCGGAGTGCGTACGCTTTTCCAACCAGTCATTGGTCCGACATGCGGAAAACCAGATTAAGGTTTGTGAACATGCGTTAAGGTTGGCAAACATGCATGCGTTGTTGCGTTAAGGTTGGTGAACATGCGCTTCTCCGTGCTTGCGTACATGGTTAGGTTAGGGTTTGAGGTAGGTTGTCATTGTCAGACAGGTGAGGGTGTAGCTCTTTGGGGTTGGGTCAAAGGAGGAGGAGGTGAGGGTGTAGCTCTTTGGGGTTGGGTCAGAGGAGGAGGAGGTGAGGGTGTAGCTCTTTGGGGTTGGGTCAGAGGAGGTGAGGGTGTAGCTCTTTGGGGTGGGGTCAGAGGAGGAGGACGTGAGGCCGTGAGGGTGTAGCTCTTTGGGGTGGGGTCAGAGGAGGAGGAGGTGAGGGTGTAGCTCTTTGGGGTTGGGTCAGAGGAGGAGGAGGTGAAGGTGTAGCTCTTTGGGGTTGGGTCAGAGGAGGAGGAGGTGAGGGTGTAGCTCTTTGGGGTTGGGTCAAAGGAGGAGGAGGTGAGGGTGTAGCTCTTTGGGGTTGGGTCAGAGGAGGAGGAGGTGAAGGTGTAGCTCTTTGGGGTGGGTCAGAGGAGGAGGCCTCCTCTTTGGGGTGGTGGTGTAGCAGGGATGTCTGACATGACCTCCAGCTAAGTGAGCGTGTCAGGAACCGCTGGAGATTGGGCCAGTTGGAGCCGGACAACTGAGAGACGTGCACGTGCCCGGCCGCCCGTCCACACCTCGCAATCAGCCATGAAATGCAACTTGGCACATATTGGTCTGTGGCCTGCAGAGAACCTCTGCAGAGCTGGGTTTGTGAAACAACTGAGAGAGAGAGAGAGAGAGAGAGAGAGAGAGAGAGAGAGAGAGAGAGAGAGAGAGAGAGAGAGAGAATAGCAAAAGCGAGATATAGCAGATAGGAGGGAGAGTCGGTGGGGAGAGGAGAGGTCATTCTACCTCACAGGGCGTTTTATTAATGTAATTAAACACAGGCTGGCTCTCTGTCCCTGCATCATACCTGACCTCTACAGCAGAGGGGGGGTAGAGGGTGGGAGAAAGAGAGAGAGAGAAAGTATAGGAAGGGAGAAGGCAAAGGCGAGAGAAGTGGAAGTTAGAAAAGGGGGAGAGAGAAAAAGAGAGAGAGAGAGAGAGATATGTAATAACAAGGACATGGGGTTGGCAGGATAAGGCAAGATGAAACAAGAAAGGACAAGGAGATGCAAGCGCAGAGAAAACGAGGTGTGTGTGTGTGTGTGTGTGTGTGTGTGTGTGCGTGCCTGTGTGCCTGCGTGCAAGATTTTAGAGTGCTGGACAGACAGGGCAGCAGAGCCAGATAGGAGTCACAGCGAGGGCATTTGGGGAGAGAGGGAGGTCAGCATAAGGGCAACATGAGGCCCCGGGGCCCCGTGTAAAATATTAAGAATGTAATGTCATCAAATTAGATGCAGCTCACCGCCTTGTCTAAAACACATGTCTGTGGTCTGGCTGGGGATAATTACTGTTTCATGAGTTTCTATTAGTGTTCTGTTCTTTTCACATTTGATTTGATTTGTGTTTCCCTTTAATCTTAGTTTCATGAAAACGCTTATTTTATTCATCATTATTAAAATATTTTTAATGGAGGTTTGAGGTTTGCGTTCAAACGTTCAGAGTTGAGGTGAGTGTTTGCGGATATTTCCAACCTATACCTCTCGGGCTGTGGTGTACACATGCTGGCTTCAAAATGTCCATCGGTGTGCCAACATCCCAACAAGGTCATAACAATCTACAAATAGACATGGAATTATCAAATCTTAACTGAACATGTGCAGATCAGTTGAAAAATAATGAGTTACCAATTTACGAATACTAAATGTAAACACTAAGCACGCATTTAGCTAAGGGGTTAGCTAGATGCGTCCCAGAAACCTTTGTGGTTAAAGGCACTTGCATAACCAATCTCACCGTCTGTAATCAATTCACTACTATACTGTACTATGTATACAGTTTATATTAAAATACAAAAATAAATTATATCTATTTTGTAATGCTAATTAGAAAGGACTGTAAATAAATACTTTCAATAACCCAGCACAGAGACCCAAATGCCGTGCTGTCTTTACCTTAAAAAAAGCCCTTTAACTCTTGATTTTTTAAGGTATTTCTATTTTTTATGGCACAGACTGACAGTCTGTGCCATAAAAAATAGAAATACCTTAAAAAATGATTTGGAGACAGATGAAATAAAGTTCTGAGAGGAGTTAAGGGTTTAACAATTATTTTTAGTAGGTATAAAGTCAATTTACATAGATTATGTGCTACATGGTTCATTACATCCAAATAATTTAGAGTGTTCAAATGGTTCCAAAGTGGATCCGAACTGAACTGAACTGAACCGAACAGCTCTTCACAGTATGTCCCAGGCATTAATAGTGCAGATCACGTCAGATTTGGTGATATAAAGTTCATTGGCTTGAGATCCGTAATATCCCACGGTGGCGCTGGTTGTCGAGCGCTCATTGGACCAGTACAAGGATGATGAGACGTAGAATTCATCTCCTCTGTTCCGCACATCGATGCCCATGGAAAGCCGGGAGAGTTGCCAGGGAACTTGTTGATAACTTTCCCTGCACTGAGTTACTAGGCCAAGGTCAAACTAGACTGATAACACAGCAGCTGCATGTTGAATTAAAAAACAGCGCCTACCATAACTTGGTGACTGAGAAGAGACAGTATGGCGACTGAACAAGATATTAAATGGGACAGATGAAAACATATTTTGGCCATAAACATGGATGACATGACATTTAATTTATTAGAAGAACAACCCGGAGTAAACAGGCATGCAGTAGACTAAGGGTAAAATGATGATATGGGAGAATAAGGTGACAATATGAATGATGTGGAACTGGGCTAAAGTTCTGTCTGGGCTGACCAACAGAATATGATGGAGTCAACTTGATATGACGTGTAAACAACATGTCAGAAATTATCTAACAAAGACGCACTGAGGCCGAGAAGCGTGGACGTATCCGCTTGGGTGACGCCAGACTGCTGGGCAACACACAACATTTCAACATGACTCATCTCAAGAATTCTGTCTAACTCGAAGCATCATAAATCAGTTATGTATAACTCTATTGCATGCAAAGGCATAATAATTCCTATCTTGTCATGAAAACTCACTTTATATGGGGACAATGGTGAATCTTTGATTGACACGGCCTTTACTGCATGTCTTCCCCTTAGAGTATAATATGAATAGAGAAGGCACCCAGAGGAAACCCTGAGGCGAAATGGACATAGTGGCCGAATTAAGGTATTGCAGCCTGGCCCCAAACACATGAACGCGCTGTCCGTTGACTATCATTGTACACGTTCACGACGGACGACGCTCGTGCGCGTTCATGTGTTTGGGGCCACTCACCATTGCAATCCGTCCCAGAATGCACTCTGTTCCTACCAGGAAGGAGGAGTGAAATCGCCTCATGCGCTTTTGAGCAACTTAATGCAAGTGGATGGAAGGAGAACTCGGGTGTCTTCTCTATTCATATATACTCTAAGGTCTTCCCCCATCTCTCTCCTGTTTCCTGTCAGCCTACTGTCTGTCCCTTCAAAAAAAAAACAAAAAAACAATGAAAGGTGTAAGCCGCAAAAAAAAATCTTAAAAATAAATAAAAATGCATTGATACAATTCCCAATGTACAAGAAAACTAAAATAGCAAAATACAACATGGGTACACCGGAACCTGCTGTATATCTCAACTAATTGATGGTTATAATTAAGTCCAGCTGCTATTGAGACAGCAGCTGCTCGTTTACAACAATTAACTGATTCTTGCGGACATTTACATCTGTTAGCTGCCCACGTGCAGCCACAGTAGAACTGTGAGAGGAACTTTTAAAAGGGTTTATCCTCGTTAAGCCATTGGCCCTGCAGGCGGCATTCCTTCACCATGTCCTCCAAACATGCTGCACGTTGTCAGCCTTTTAATGACGCTTTTAACCTGTCCCCGTCACTGTGTGTGGTTCCTCTGTGTTTTAAGGAAACCTGCACCATTGTGCCTGTACCAAAGACAAATACTTCTTGCCTTAATGATTATTGACCCGTTGCTTTGACCTCTGATAATGACGTGCCTGGAAAGACTATAAAATGTAACGTTCCTCCTACCCTTGACACATGAGTGTGCCTACTGTTTGTTTTTTTGCTTCTACGGGCCGTCGGCATGGAACAAGCTCCCACTGTACCTTCGTCAGGCAGCCTCTGTAGACATTTTTAAAGCTCAGCTCAAGTCCCACTTCTACAACATTGCTTTTAATTGATCTTTTATTTTTGTTATTCATGTCCTCACTGTATTGCATTACTGCTTGTTTTTAATGTTGTTGCCTTGCTTTTCTTTTATTCTCCATTTTTCTGTAAAGCACTTTGAGCTGCATTTCATGTCATGAAAGGTGCTATACAAATAAAGTTTTATTATTATTATTTAATAGCCACACCCACAACACCAGAGTGATTTCAACAAACCATGAGGAAACCAGATTCGGCTCAAACAAGGGACTAAATTAATTTCGCTCCTATGCTACCAAAATGTGGAACGCCCTACCAACTACCATATAAGACATGTGAATCCCTTGACTCCTTCAAAACCGCTCTGGAAGGGCACCTACAGACGGCTGCAATTCTAAACTGGCCCCCGTGAATAAAGTCTGAGTCGTCGTCGTCGTCCCCCCTTTCCCCTTACTGTACTGAAGTGTATATTTGTACGTCTCTAAATGTTCTGATAAATGACCCTAATGCTTAATCATGGTGTCGTCCACAGTAACAGTTTTAGTGTTGACTTGTGCTTTCGTTTGAAATCACTCACGTTAAACAAAACAACATACAGTATAACGTGTATACTATACACTACAGCCTACAGGGTATCTGCACATGTCTAAAGTTACAATTGGATGATGTTTAAGACCTTTTTAATACTAAATTGGCCAAACTGTCAAAAATATGACAAGCTCAGGATCTTCAAGCTCACAACGCCTCACAGTTTGTAGACCTTGTAGATTGGCTATTTTCACAATTTGTGGGGGATCGCTGCCTGAAAAGTTTTGAAACCCTTGCCCCAGTAATACACCTGTCACACACTACTGGGTTTCCAAATAATTATGACAACACCAGCAGCATCATAACATTTGCACCGCCAGTGAGTAGACCAATTTACGAGTTCTACAGAATAGAAGTGATGAGAGGTCGACATTAAGACAAAATAAATCATCTTCAGGGAGATGAGAGGAAGTCACATTCATATTGCCATCAATAGATTGTAAATGGTTCATAGTTTTATATTTCTTGGTATACACTAAACACATCTCATACATCCTCACATGCATGGACATGGTCTCTCAACAGCAACTCAATACATTAAATGAAGGCAGATACTATCTCGTTTTGGTACGGGTTGGTAGTCATACCAAACCTCTTGTTCGGAATCGGACATGCTGCGTATCACACACGCAGTGTGTTTTGGAAACCTAACTGCACTAGACATGCAGCCGACTGCTACGAAAGACTTGTAAAGACAGCAATCAGTGAAAATCTATTGATGATAAAGTAGGGTGTACTTGTGGGGCTTCTACTGGTTGTACTGAGTGAAGACCCACCCTCACTATCCTTCCAGAACAGAAATTCTACTGGTTGTACTGAGTGAAGACCCACCCTCACTATCCTTCCAGAACAGTAGCACTCGTTTGCTGCGGCTTTTCGGAAGCAGAAATTCCAAAATGGCGGATTTGAATTAGCTGAAATAGTTGCTTCAAAACGGATCTGGAGAAACCAATGGGTGACAATGGCACCACTCCATTTGTCCCCCCTACCACAAAAAAATCATATTTGAGTTGGGAACCCCCCCCCCCTACACTTATACTACTATACTAATTTGTTTACTGTCATCTGGGGACCCCCCAACATGACGTGGGGACCTGCACCGGGGTACAGCTAAGTACACCTGTAGTGTTCTCATGCAGTGTAGGGAACTGTCACTAAACACTGAGTTAAAGCTGCTATAAGCAATAATAATGTCAACATTTTAACAACATTTTTATTTAATTTTCTTTTGGTATTCAGACAGCCAGCAATGGGTAAAACGCTCCCATGTCTCTGTGACACATCTAGGGGCCACAATCTGCACTCAAATATTTTCCTAGAAGCTTTGTCATTGGACAATTTGCCTGTCTACTTCCTGATTGGTTAGTCATTTCGCCGGGTTTTTTTTTTTGACCAATGACAAAGCTTTTTTTTTTTCTGGGAGTGTTTTACTCATCATTAAGTCATTAAGATTTTGACATATATAACAATACAAACATTCAGGGTTTGTTCTTAATTGACATTTCACAGTAAAAAGAAAACAGGTGAGTAGCTAAATGACCTACACACACATCAAGGCAATTAGCAGGATGCACTATACACCTGTGCACTCTAGGCTACTATGCTCTGCAAATAGCAGCAAGCTATTTTATTCAAGAAATAACTTTTCCAAGATTCCAAATAAACATTCACATTCACAAAACATCAAAGTGCATGGTCACAGAAGGTTAACTAAAATCAACACAACAACTCACGGCATTGCCTCTAAAATGCTTCCAAGTGGGATGGGATTCTAGGCTATATTCAAGGTGGAAACGTGCCATTGGAATCAACAGGAATTTCTGTTGTGATATTTAAAGTGATTATTAAAGGTTAAATAAGTGTAAATACATAGATATTCATTAGTTATTCATTAATTATAAATGTACTTGTACTCTCAAAATAAAGAACACTGCTGTCTTTTTAAACAAATTAAAATGAAAAGATATTGGCAGGTAGGTTATTCCAATCAGAATTTGAACATAAAGGCTTCCTTGCGGCTGTTGCTTTTGAAAATGTATAGGAACAATAAAATCAAGTTGGAATGCCTCAATTGATTAGTGGAAGAATAATATGGGTAATTAAAAAGAATACATACATTTAAAAATGAATTGTCCTGTCTCTTCTTACAGTGGGAGAGATTCAAATGTTCATACATTAAACAATGATGAGGGCATCCAAAAACAAATCTGCATAGTTTGTTGTAAACTGTATTGAGAGGAATAATATTTGTTTTGGACGCAGCCTGATAAACAACATCTGCATTTCTTCTCCCTGCCTTCAGCGACAGCTGAGCCTGGCACCCCATGTTCATCTTTGCTGGTGCTAATGTGTTTGTGACTATTCCATTGTAATCTTATGCTAATGTCTGAATTGTTTATATATTGCATTGTTTTGTTTTGACCTGTACACCACTTTGGTTGACCTGGTCATGTTAAACGTGCCGATCTACAAGCTCACAATGCCTCGTATTTGTAGAGCTTGCAGACGTGCAGGTTCATCCAAACTTATGTCATTATGGGCACAAAGGTTGCTTCAGGATCTGTATATCCAGCATTACAAACAAAAGGATGACTGTCATTGTATCAATCGTGATGTTCTTTCACCGTTCAAGGTTTTATAAACAAATAAATAAGTGTTTGTTCAGTGCATGAAAGTTATCTCACACACTCACACACACACACACACACACACACACACACACACACACACACACACACACACACACACACACACACACACACACACACACACACACACACACACACACACACACACACACACACACACACACACGACTACAATGTCTCTCTCTGGAGTGTGCTGTACAGAGGCAATAGGCCTACGCATTCAAACCGATGGCTATAATTGTTTTGGGATTGCTTGCGATTATGAAAAGCCATGCGGAGTTGGGGGATATACCATGTGTTAGCCCCCAACACATGGTATATTCAAAGTACTTATTTTTGTAATCCCCCATATTGCCTATATGGGGGATTACAAAAAAAGTACTTTGAATATACCATGTGGAGTTTTGGAGGGGAACAAACGGTATGATATCTGACAGCTTGGCTGACTTCACCAGTTTTTTATGGGTATAATTATTGTCTCCAGTCTCCACAAGGCCGAAGTCATGGGGAGAAAGTATGTATGACGACATTGAATGAGTTATTAGTGTTATAATGTGATCCAGCATGTCTAATATTATTTTTACCGGTTCTTGGCATCTCTGTCGCCTTGCAACACTTTGCTTCCGCTTTGTGACGTCATTGAATATTTTCCCTCTGTCCACAGTCCACACTATCTTTAGCTAAGATCTTTAGCAGCATTTATCTCTGAATTGAAGCTCAGATTGAAGTGATCATACAGAACATCAATGTTTTAGGAGCTCAATAGCTTCATAGCACTGACGAAGGTCTTTTTAATTGCACCATGATCATAGAGCACCATGAGCACAGAGCATGATAAAATAAAATAAAAAATATTTTTCTAAGTCTCAGTCTAAGGAGTTTTACTTCTTTTTCTATACGGTGAGCGAGTCTTTTCCTGTCTAAGGAGCTCAATAAAGAAATCCCTGCGACCTTGCGGAACTGTATTAGCGCTTCTGATGAAAGCGCCCCAGAAATGATTGTTACTTCCGGTTCACCAAATCAGCTGGTGGTTCTTCAGAATAAGGGCTTAGGGCTGAAGAGTGTTGACACGGAAGCGACTAAACTTGACCTTAAACGTGGCGCTTAAAGAGACATAGCGGTGAGTTAATCGCGATTACTGTAAATGAGTTAACTCGGACAGCCCATATATATTTAAGCAGACATTTTCAACTCAAATCCTTGGCACAAAATATTTTTGAGACCAGGATCCACAGCCAAATACATAAATACATCATTCTGGGGGTCCTGGGGGTTTTAGAAGCACTGGGGTATAAGACAGCACCAGGGCTGGGCCGGGGGAGGCCAGCGTCACAGAGGATGTCCCACACTGCGCCCGCACGGCAGTTTGAAGCACACCCTGTCATAAGCCATTGCTCGTCTCAGCGGCACACTAGACGCCCTGTCACAATAATTACATTTGGGTTATATTAATTGACGACTTATAATGGAAACGCGAGCTGTCGGGGAATGTATCAAAGAAGTACGGCAACAATAATAGCAGAGGCAATAACAAAACAAATATCATCTGTACAAATGAAGGGAGGGTATTAGAAGTGATTGATGACTGGAGTAGACCCCAGCCACACACTGCGTGGATGAGCTCTGGGAATTCTGCTGCCGTTTGGTTGTTGTGTTTTGCGACGTGCGAGTGTGTGCGTGCATGTGTGTGTGTGCATGCGAGTGTGTGCGTGCATGTGTGTGTGTGTGTGTGTGTGTGTGTGTGAGAGAGAGACAGTTGTTCATATGTGAGGTGTGACTGTGAGCAAGAGAGAGACAGAGAGAGAGAAAGCGTTTCTCAAAGTGTGTTGCTTGTTCCTGGCGTGCGTGCACAGCAGAAGTGCATGTGAGCTGGAGACGGTGCTCAGAGGGAAATTACACCGGCTAATAGAGCAGGAATGAGGAATTGGTAATCCATGTCAGAATTGAATTACTATCCAATAATACTAATTTCAATACACAAAAAGACATAATCCCATTCATCAGTAAGCTTTCCTCATTGTCACTGCTGTGTTTACACAGTAGAATATCAATGCAGAAACACAAAATCATTACGCCACTGACACATAAGCTCATTTTTCCCTTTTGCTCTGGAAGTTCGAGCATAGCTTAATGGGGTATATCCGTTATTTCAGGTCCAAATATTTACCCTCTCTCGCTGCATAATGATTATACAGAAAGAGAATATGATTTTCCCACAAGTGTAATGGACTGGAGGAGCCATCACACTGTGTATCAGCATACATAATGAGCAATGCTACGGCATAGGCCTACTGTAATCACAGCGGTGCTTTGTCATTCATTGGCTGGTTATTTATTTATCATGTCGTAACTTCTTGTCCGTACTTCCTGGTATTGACAGAAGAAGATGAAGTGCAACTTTGCAAAGTGGTAGGGACAAATAAGTGTGTTTGGGGGGGGGGGGGGGGGGGGTAAAGTAGTTGTAGTTGCTTATTTGGGATTGTTTCCTAATGTTTAAACGAGTGGTTCTCAAACATTTTCATGTCAAGGACCACCAAAATGTCCCCAGCTGAAAATACTTTGTGCTATAGGGACACAAATAGCCTACAAGATTTGTGTATTTAAAATGTAAAAAAAAAAGAACTACAAGATCACACCACGTCGCATGGCAACATGTTTCTACAGTATGTGTATAGTATGTGCTCATGTGGCCTCATATAATCGCTTCTTCTGGGCTTGTTTTCATAGACCTGGTTGCTTATTTCACAAAATCTAAATCTGGCAACACTGCCCCCAATGTATTGTATTCAGCATAGGACTGTGTGATAAAACTATGGCTACATAAAATCCTATCACTCATAAGAAAAGAAAATGCAAAACAAACATTAAAAGGGTCTTAAAATCAATCACTCACAGGCAGCGCAGAGTACTCCAGAAGTTCCCACTCCAGGGTGCAAACTTCACATGCATTTTTAAACTGCTACCAACGTGTCACTGACTCACCGCAACGGCACAGATGATGTAGGAAACCAGAGTGGGAGAAGTATCTTAACGTCAAGGCTGACCAGCCTTGAGTTATACTGTAGGCTATAGTAATAATATTTATAGTGATGAGGCATTTTTCATTTGAGCAAGGCTAGGTGCGCTTTGAGAACGGGCGGAGAGCCAATGGTAGCATGCACAATATAGTCCTTAAAGATGCCATGAAATGGCTTTATTGCTAACCTTTCTGCTAGTGTTAGATGTGTGGTGTTCGTCAACCAATCAGCCTGCTTGAGCATATACACGTACATACAGCCTATACAATTATTCCACCTGGTGCAGAACAAGAAGACAGCATCAATAAATAATATACAGACGTACAGGATTCTTTGAGACACGCATACGGGTATTTCGGGGCATGTCTAATTCATTGCTAGTGAAAACAATACAGCTCACCATTGGAAGGAACATAGGCTACACATGCAACACAGTGCAAAACGAAAGTTAAATACAGTGAAATATTCTAAACTTTCAGAGATTCTGCCAATAATCATATTCTTTGAGCGACAGAGTGTGTAGTCAAGTTCAGTCTTCTATCACAGTGGTTTTCCCCCCAAAACCATCGTATTTGAACTGGGCACACCCCTAAAATAATCATATTTGAACTGGAGACCCCCCAAATAACCATATTTGAACTGGGGACCCCCCAAATAATCATATTTGACCACCCTGACAAGCACTTGTAATAGGAATTGAGGCATTCAATTTAGTTTGACATAAGTTCATCCCCTCGCTGGTTTGTATAGTATTCATGATTATTTGCGTGAATTTTTTATAACTGGTTTCCTGTTGCTGCATAAGTTCTTTGTAGTGCATTTTTAGCTGTTCAAACATTTCACGCACCTGCTGCATAGAGACCAGATCCTCATTGGTGTTGATGTTGCCTCGGGCCCGAGTCGACATGGTGCTCCTGTTTGGTGGCCAGCTGCTTGCTCCTGCCTGGTGGTGGTGGCTGGCTAGCTGGCCTGTTGTCCAGCTAGTTGCTCCTGCCTGGTAAAGGCTGGCTGGCTGGCTGGCCTGGTAGCCAGCTGCTTGCTCCTGCCTGGTGGTGGTGGTGGTGCCTGGCTGGCCTGGTGGCTATAGCTGCTTGCTCTGCCTGGTGAAGGCTGGCTGGCTGGCCTGGTGGCTATAGCTGCTTGCTCTGCCTGGTGAAGGCTGGCCTGGTGGCTAGCTGCTTGCTCCTGCCTGGTGGTGGTGGCTGGCTGGCTGGCCTGGTGGCTAGCTGCTTGCTCCTGCCTGGTGGTGGCTGGCTGGCTGGCCTGGTAGCTAGCTGCTTGCTCCTGCCTGGTGGAGGTGGCTGGCCTGGTAGCTACTAGCTAGCTGCTTGCTCCTGCCTGGTGGTGGTGGTGCCTGGCTGGCCTGGTATGCTGCTTGCTCCTGCCTGGTGGTGGTTGGCTAGCCTGGTGGTGCAGCACTGCAGCTGCAGCCTAGGCCAGGCTGAAGATCTAGAGCTTATGCTTGATCTGGTGCAGTCACAAATGTTACGTAACTTTCAATTTCAAATGAAAATTTCCCTCTCATAATTATGGTGAAGAAAACACTTACAAACAAGTCAATACACTTTGTTGTGAAAAAAATTAACTATTGTAAAAAGTTTCTGTCAGGTTGTCTGCTTGAATTGTCTGCTGCAGGCTGCTGATCAATGTTGCAAGGCGTTGTGAGCTTGTGGATAGTCTATTTTCACAATTGTTGCCTCTTTCTTATATTATTTGACAATTTCGCCAATGTTTAGTATAGTAGACTATACTATAGTAGACTTTAGTATAGTAAATCTTTTTTTTTCAATGTAGTCAAAAACTTTCTGCATAAGGGGTACTTTTACTTTTGGTACTTTAAGTACAGTTTGAAGCCAAGTAAATTTTTAATACAGGACTTTTACTTGTACAGTGTTTATGTTGTGGTATTGATACTTTTACTCAAGTAAAACACGTGAGTACTTCTTCCACCACTGAATCACACATGTCCTTGAATCACCAAAATCTTTCTAATATCAGTTCTGTGAACTTGAGATGTGTGTAAACAGTTCACCTAAAGTGTTATGAACATCTACGTCTATGCCCAAAGGAAGGAGCCTGGGGCTTAAGCCAACAGTGTGCACTGTTTGCGAAACATTTCATAAATCCTTCCCTCTGTCACTCAGATTATGGGAAAATTTTCTGTTGATTCTGGCTTCAGTCAATTTGTTTGTCCTGTCTCATAGGGACATGAAGCTGCAAGCGTCTGTCACATTAAAAGACCAGCAGCCTCTTAATTCACAAGGTGAGCTGTGCCCAGTCTCCAGCCAACATTACACAGCTGCTGCCCTACAGCAAAAATGTGCTGTCCAGGGACCCCAGGGGTCCTTGAGGGGATTCTTGGGGTCCGCAGCTTATTGATAGTTAGGAACCAAATGGGCCCTTTACATGTCTAACACCGGCAGTGTAAATTAACATGTAAACTGGGGTCCCAGAGATAGAAACTTAGTGCATATTGAACTGGGGGTCCTTATTGAAAATAAAAGGTTTGAGGAACAATGCCAGATGAAGCCAACACAGTTAACGCTAAACTTGCTCCTGGATTTGAGCCAATATTTTGTGTTGCAGAGGTGAATATGATGGCCTCATCAATCTTCACCGCATCGTGCCATCCACAGTGCAAAGCCTCACCACGGGAGCAGCGACCTCCGTCTGACTGACAGCAGTCCAAGAGACATATGGTTTCAGATGAGAGCCTGAACGATGCATCAGTCTGGCCATTATATAAAGCATAATAGACAAAATACATTGTCTATCTTTAGGCTACATTCCCTTTTTTTCTTTTTGCCTAGTCATTAATTGTTCTTAAACTTTAATTACGGTTTACAGTACATTAGTTAATTATAACGGACTACCACACAAACAAATTTTGACTTCAGTAAGTTCAGTTATAGCTTAGTCAAATATATTTTCCTGGGATTATCAGACAGGCATACTTATTTCTCCAAGAGAGTGAAAGAGAGAGAGAGAGAGAGAGAGAGAGAGAGAGAGAGAGAGAGAGAGAGAGAGAGAGAGAGAGAGAGAGAGAGAGAGAGAGAGAGACAGGGGGGGTGTAGATGTAGTGTACATTAGCAGCTGTAAATAAAAACAAAAAAAGAGCAGCACTCAGCTAACAAGGTGTGAATGACTCAAAATGCTCCATTAACCTGACAGCATGCAGAGTAATGGCGTGGAGCCCCAATCACTGTTAATCATGCTTAATGGGCTATTGAGGGTAAAGTAACAAAAGCCCTTTTAAAGTATCCGTTTATTTATTTTCTTCAGAACGATCTAACATTTGAAAAATTGTGGTATGCTACAGTTAAAGCGTAGTGAAATGAAAAT
Organism: Protomyctophum bolini; assembly: GCF_963924005.1. Classification (NCBI taxonomy): domain Eukaryota; kingdom Metazoa; phylum Chordata; class Actinopteri; order Myctophiformes; family Myctophidae; genus Protomyctophum; species Protomyctophum bolini. The sequence continues at coordinate 17,020,123 of NC_137862.1, read as the reverse complement.
GTGGTTTTCACACTTTTAGAGCATATCCGTGGTCATCATTGGGCATACCTAACAATAGATCTATACCAAAACAACAGGAACTGATTGATTGATTGATTTAATGATTGATTTATTGAATACTTTATTGGCAGAAATGTAATCAGTACAGGGTACATGGTACAGACCTACAAGCTCATATAGCTATTTTGTAGATCTGCTATTTTTCAATAGCTAAAGTAAAACATAATGCTTGCACCAAAAGGGGTTCCCGCCCAGAATGGGTTCCTGAAGTAACGGTTTTCGGACATATGAGGTTACACATTATACTGGGCTTGAGTTAATCCATGCGAGAGTCTTCGTGATACCATTAGTTATTAATTAATTCCTAGAAACTTGCGAGCAGATAACTCATTCCTCTCTTTGGAGATAACCCCGGGTTGTTATCAAATGCCAATCCTTGGGCCAAAATGTCAACTTTTCACACAAGATGTCTGATGTATCTAACATAACCTAACAGACAGATTAACATCGTAGGCAATGACATTATTGTACGATAAGAGATTTCTCAATGCGAATAAAATAATAGTCAATTATTAGTTAATAATGACATTGCCATTGACAATGTTGTACAATTAGCATAGCAATGTATAGCAAAGTAAAGTGCAGTTAAATTAAATACAATGGCAATTTTTAGGCTGCACTCCGGTGAGTTTGGTGGATGTCATTAGGCATTGATTGGCCAATTCGTTCAATAGGCTATAACCTTTAGCCGAGGAAATGACCACAATGTAAGAATGCTTGGGAAAGGACCGAAAGATGAGCCTGATGGACACTGCAAACAACTCAGACACTAATCAGCACGCACACACACATCACAGAAACAGGCACACTTATATGACTATAATATCTCTCTCGGGAGTGTGCTGTACAGAGGCAATATAGGCACACAAACGCACGCACGCTCGCGCAGGTATCTTTATAGAAGTCAATGACAGGCGCATACAGCAGAGGACATATACGTATATAGGCAGTAGCCTAATATAAATTCCTTGATATTCTATATTAGCCTAAACATATCTGTTTTAAGCAGGCACATGGCACACTCTCCACTGGAGGCCTTCCCACACAGATCCAGAGCAACCAGAGGGCACATTATGTTCATTCAATCTGAAAGTAATAATGCTAATATAAGACATTTAAAAAATGATTGACGTCTCTCCACACAGCATGTCAGGTGAGAGGTATTGACTTACAGTAGATGTCTTGGCTGTCCAGCAGTGCTCCACATATACTGGTACGTCTTGTCTCAAAGTAGAAGTACAAGACAGAGTGGAATATCTCTCAATGGGCCTGGTCTGAGAGGATTGGTCCCCCTAGATACCTGTCAAACTATACTTCTTTATACCACAAACACAGCCTTTGCTCCATCCTAAACATTATTTTAGAATGTAAAGAGAATATAAATATCTTTGTGACATACAGTACTGCATCAATGAAACATCCATGAACTACTTTTTGACGCAGATGGCATTACCTACCTACTACAGTATGCTATGTCAGGTCCCTCATCAATATTCCACTGCTCGTTTTATATTCTTGGGTAGGTCTACTACGACGACATTTGAATTTCCTCAAGCAGCCTGGAAGTTACTTGGGCTGTTCCACAGGGGCATTATCCCCCGGTCATGTCTGGCTGTTCCACAGGGGCATTATCCCCTGGTCATGGGCTGTTCCACAGGGGCATTATCCCCCGGTCATGGGCTGTTCCACAGGGGCATTATCCCCCGGTCATGGGCTGTTCCACAGGGGCATTATCCCCCGGTCATGGGCTGTTCCACAGGGGCATTATCCCCCGGTCATGGGCTGTTCCACAGGGGCATTATCCCCCGGTCATGGGCTGTTCCACAGGGGCATTATCCCCCGGTCATGGGCTGTTCCACAGGGGCATTATCCCCCGGTCATGGGCTGTTCCACAGGGGCATTATCCCCCGGCAGTGCCGGTTCTAGGCCTTTTGAGGCCCTAGGGCTAGGCAACATATTATACAGAGGCCCCCCCCCTCCTGCTTTGCCACGCCGGATAAAAATTGTAAATTTGCCATGAAAATGCTTCAATCTGGTGCACTTTGAGATCAAAATTAAGAAGCTAGGTGGGGGCCACATGTGGCCAGTAGCCCATGTAAGGGATAGGGGATACATGAAGAAAAAAAAATCTTCTCCCTGTGACGAGGCCCCCTCAGTGGTTGAGGCCCTAGGCGACCGCCTAGTTCGCCTATGCCTAGAACCGGCCCTGACTGGTAGTGGTCCTACCCCCCCCCATGAGACTTACAAATACCAAATGTTTATAAACAAATCCCAAATGTTTGTAAACAAATCCCAAATGTTTATAAACAAATCACAAATGTTTATAAACAAATCACAAATGTTTATAAACAAATCCCAAATGTTTATAAACAAATACCAAAATGTTTATAAACAAATCCCAAATCCCATGAGACTTGGTCCTACCCCCCCGACCATGAGACTTACTACAGGTCAACTGATAGTGGTCCTACCCCCCCCATGAGACTTACAAATCCCAAATGTTTATAAACAAATCCCAAATGTTTGTAAACAAATCCCAAATGTTTATAAACAAATCCCAAAATGTTTATAAACAAATCACAAATGTTTATAAACAAATCCCAAATGTTTATAAACAAATCACAAATGTTTATAAACAAATACCAAAATGTTTATAAACAAATCCCAAATCCCATGAGACTTGGTCCTACCCCCCCGACCGGTCATGTTTCACAGGGGCATTATCCTCCGGTCATGTTCCCCTGTTCCACAGGGGCATTATCCCCCGGTCATGGGCAATCTTTTTCGATTGCAGCAACCTGCGGAGGATGAGCAGGAGTCACTAATATGATATGATTGGATGTCATTTCAAAATGGGACGACTCAAAACCTATGGGAAATTTGCGATATAAACGGTGCTGAAAAAGATCCCTTTCCCATGAAAAGAGATGAGAATTGAATTGAGTAGTAGTAACCAGAATAGTAGTGCAAGTACTCTTACTTTACTTGCTGTATTGAAGTAAGGTTATTTTTTTAATTTACTAAGGGATTAGAAATAATGTAAAGTGTTGACTGCTTAATGAACAGTAAAGACATCAGGATTAGGTTAAACCTGCATGGCTGTTAGTGTTACCCTGGTCCGTAGCAGGCTACTGTAAATCCACAGCATTAGTTTCCATGGTAACTAGTGTGGCATTGCTTTCATGAAACCGAATCAAGCCTCAACATATCCAGGTTAACTGGCAAAATTTATCTGGGAAGATTAACCAGCTTTCATGAAACTGGTTAATCGCTGATCCAGGATATATTAAACCAGGATATCTGTTAAATCTCGGCTTAATCTCTGATCCAAGTTTCGTGAAACAGGCCCCTGGCCTTCTAGCGGTGTGTGTGTCCGCTGTCGGAACAACAGTGGGTGGATTTTGGGCCCATGGGATCAGCCACGCTATGGAGAACGATATGACACCGGGTGGCAATGCAGGAGTGGACTGGGAAATTGTTTCCTCTGGTGGTCCAGCCTGAGACATACCCGCGGACTGGTTGTTGGAGGGGGTTTTGAACGTAGGATGGCAAGGATGCATGCCTACACTATACTTGTGCCGGATGCTGGGTGACATGACATGCTTGTTGTATCATGACTGAGGACATAGGCATATTCCTTGATTTTGTGGATGTAACTTTGCTGCACCTGAACTATTTATGTCCTTGTATGCAATTTCCTCTGTGTGGACATAAATAAATTGTTAAGATGTGTGTGTGTGTGTGTGTGTGTGTGTGTGTGTGTGTGTGTGTGTGTGTGTGTGTGTGTGTGTGTGTGTGTGTGTGTGTGTGTGTGCAGTTATATACCCTGAAGAAGGCAACTTGTTTGTCGAAACGTTGGTAACAATAAAAAAGTATTTTTGGCATCGTGACTACGAGCTGTGTGACCTCTCCTTTCTATTTTAAAGTTTGTCTCCCGTGGTCAGCACCTCTCTACTTTTGGTGTGCGCTCCTACCTTGTGAGCCCAGTGTGCATGACATCATGGACACAAAATGTCTAAAAACACATATTACCCACATAAAAACCCCAGGAAAGTGTTTCTTGTCTCCCAAACATCATTAAAATAAGATCTGGTTGCAAAAGGGGTGAAGTGTCCCTTTAAGGTCTTTTTGAGTGATGCAACCACTCCATTGCCCTGTCATGCCATGTGTGTCCCTGGCTGTGTCACTGGCTGGCTGGGTCTGAGCACGGAAATAGCATATTCTCACCTCCAGGTGTCACTGTTGTGACAAAATGCAAGATGTACTGTACAAAAATATCCATAGTCAAGGTCACAGACTATAAATCCCCCCCAAATATGAAACATTTATTTCACTCCCTGCTGTGGATTATCATACAGACATAGGCCTGCCTGTCGGACAAGTTACTTTATATCACAATGTTATTTCCTTAGAAATAACATATACACACGTATACAGTTACACATGCATAAACTGACATATGCACTATAGTACAAAGATTATAAACAAGTTCTATGATTCCACAAACAATGCACATCAATGTGTGTGTGTGTGTGTGTGTGTGTGTGTGTGTGTGTGTGTGTGTGTGTGTGTGTGTGTGTGTGTGTGTTTGTGTGTGTGTGTGTGTGTGTGTGTGTGTGTTTGTGTGCGTGTGTGCGTGCGTGCGTGATTGCATGCGTGCGTGCGTGAGTGCGTGCATGCGTGAGTGCGTGCGTGCGTGCGTGCGTGCGTGCGTGCGTGCGTGAGTGCGTGCGTGCGTGCGTGCGTGCCTCATATAAGACAGAGAGGGAATGAGAGGTTATTATAGAAAACCAGAAAAAGTCATTAAACCCTGAAATCAGATTATTAGAATCATCCTCCACACAGCACAGATGTGTTCTGAAATCGATCAGCAATGTCATAATATTTACAGAGATAAACATACACAGGCCCATTTAATTTGGTTGGGGAAATGATAAATCATTGGCAGGCAGAAATAATCAAGTATGTCATGTTTTTAGTCATGAACAATCATATAACCTGACTTCTTTCGTGCGTTGATCCCGGTTTACGCACCCGTTTCTGAGCCGATAAGGTGTGAATAAGACTTTGTTTCCTATGAAACATAACTTACAAAAGAATAATTTAGTACTGTAGTGTAGGCTACTTAACTTACTTAGTGTGCAGAGTCAAGTATATTTAAGAAAAGTGGTTTTATGGTCAAGGGCACGTGACACATTAAGATCTTCAGGTTGAGATTCTCTGCTTACATTTTATAAAAGCTACAGTAAGCTACAGTACAGTACGGTTGGAGTGGTTTGATGGTCAATGAACTTGTTTGAAGACACATATTGTATTCAATGCTTGGAGGCATGGTACCATGATAAATTAAGTTTTGTGATTTTTTAAGTGAATATCCAAAAGGATCAATAACAATTGCTTGATGGGAACTGCATGCACACAATAAGGCAAGTCTAAAGACTAGATTAGAAATAGAGCTCATGAGACAGACCTGTAAACTTCCTGCCTAGTGTAACTAAACTACAAATCTGCAGAAAGAATTTCTCAGGATGTATACTGTAAGTTGACGTGAAACTGGGTGACTAAGCTTACAATAAATGCACTAAATCTCTGTGTATGTACGTCTGTAATCCATGAGAACTGTCCGACCCACTGACTTAAAATTCACCACACACGTCACAGCCGAGGTACGTAGTGCAGTGCCCGGCCCAGTGAATGTGATAGAGACTTCAAATTCACCAGTCACCACACACGTCACAGCCGAGGTAATGCAGTACCCGGCCCAGTGAATGTGATACTGTACTGCAGCTTAGTCACAGGTTGTCATAAGAAATATCATCTTGAGAGATAGGGTTAGGCCTAGGGTTATGCTTTTCAAAATACCAAACTATCCTTCCCTTACCTTGATATTTACCGTGATATGTATCAAACAGTCTGGCCTGGGCCGATGAACTATTGTAATTTAAGGATTGGCTGGTAAAATCTGGATCTAACTAACATGAATGAATGAATGATCTGAGTTTCCAGGAGCTTTGTCAGACAATACAGTAAAATGCACAGTAAAATCCTCAGTGTTAATGTATCCCTTTTTTACTGACTTAACACTCTCATATAAAATGTACACTGAATATTTGACTGGGAAACGAAGGTCATTCCACTTTTGGCAGGCCAAGAGAAAAATCTCCAGCATTACGGAGCACAAAAATGGAAAAAGTGTGAGGCAGCACAGAGCATCGTGCCGATTGTCTCGCAGCGTTCATTTAGCTCATGCACTAATTGACACAATACAATGCTATATGGGGCCCAGAGCAAAGCAATGCCCACACCTATCAGCACACTGCTACCATATTTAAACTTGATAATGGGTAATTTGTCCATGCTAATTCACTATTAATTTTCTCATTTAACTCAATACGAAGATTAGCTTTGAGACACCCCATCACCGAAGGACCTATGCACAACATGAAGCGTCGCGATAAGAGGGGGGGGGGGGGTCTCGCAGTAGCACTGAGTTTGGCTTTCTAGGAACTTGGACTGGGAGCGTTTATTCTGCAGCACTGTTGGTGCTTATTAATTTGGGAACACAGCCAAAAGCCATCTGAGGGGTGTATCTTTAAATAACTATTATGAGTTGTACATACATCAAAGCAACAGTTAAATGGTCATAAATAATAATGATAATGAACAAATCCATGAATAAATGATGAATAACCTCAATTTTCTTGCGGTTATTGTGACAGAGTGATTAACTATAGAATAGAAAAGCAGCAGGAGTCTAGCTATATATGGCGGCTCAGGAGGTAGAGCGGCTGTCTTGGGAGCGGAGGGTTCAATCACCGGCTCCTCCTGACTGCTTGTGTCCTGGAGCAAGGCACTTGCGTCAATATCTGAATGTATGTAATAATATAGGTCATACTGTACATTTTTAACCCACATTAAGACTTGAGGTCTACAAATAATATGTCTTTGGTGGTGCATGAAAAGTTTGAACTGTTCATGTCAAGGACCCCCAAGATGTATTTGGCCGTGGACCCCCATCTCAGAGTATCTTGAGATGCCAGGAACCCCAGAAGCAAAGATTTGATTCGCTGTAATATGTATTATTGAAAGATTTGTACAAATCCCAGTTTGCTCATTTACTGCTCAGTCAAATGTCCCTCACTGACGGGTGTATAAAATAAAGGTTATTTTGAAAACCCTGATGTTCACCCCGGTGAACTATCGGCCATTACTGATCTGCCGATCGTTACTTTCATTTTTGTTGAGCTCCAAACATCAATGTTCTGTTCAATATCACTTCAATCTGAGCCTCAATTCAGAAAAAGCGCTTAAAATGGAAGTGGACGGAGGGGAAACATTTCATCAACGACAGGGAGAACTGAATAAGAAAAAAAAGAAAAAGAAAGGGCAGTGGTTTAGCTACGTGTATACTGTACATAGCAACAAGAACCCCAAAAGGGATTCCCGTCTTGAAGGGCGTGTGGCCTTGTGTCTCTGTGTGTCTGCGCATCAAATTTCATAAACCCGCTCAACCGGAATCCTTTTGAAACCCTGCCAATAGGCCAAGGAGTGTACAAATGTATCCCAATGGTCCATTTGGTTACAACTGCACCCTCCCGGAGTTGTTATACAGTAAATTCAGTCACTGTATACAGGAAATCCAGACACTTTCTTGCAATAAGATTAATTAAATCAAAATATGACCCGGATCACTATAAGGGACCTCTTGAACATTCTTGAAAGGGTTCACGGCCCACCCATTCCAACCCATTAACACGGCAGCCGCTCAGCTGGCGTGTTAAATGTTAAATGGTGCATGTATGTAGCGCTTTTATCCAAGGCGCTTCACAACATGCACTACATTCACCCATCCACACACAACATTCATACAACGATGGCGGGGGAAACCATGCAAGGCACCAAACTGCTCATCGGGAGCAATCAGGGTTTCAGCATCTTGCCAGAATTGAAAACCACAGTTCTCTGAGTCCTGAGCAACTGCCGTTAAGTGGTCAGATGGGTGGGCTGCATGCATTTTCAGAGCAGAGAGTTTATTTTAATGATTAATCAGTTGATTGCGTTGGATCAATGCATACGTTTTAAATCAATTTATGTGTGTCTTGTGAAAACTCACTTTTCAACATGGATTCATGTTTTGATTTAGTTTGTTTGTTTATGCTCTCCACAACAAAGTATACAGGCATTACCTTTTCGAACAATTGTTATAAATGTATAATGTCTCACTGTTGCATTGTTCAAAGAGTATCAAAATAAACTATTAATTCAAGGTTGTAAGGAGAAAATACCATGACATTTTTATTGCATCTGTGTTTTTTTATTTTATATTTCTGTTATATAGTTATTATAATCTATCTTAGTGTTTTGCCAATTATTTGGGGCACCACTTGCAATATCAGCAATAGCAGTGGACTAGTGGGCCACACAGGTTGGAGATGGCTGGAGTACAGTACAGTACAGTACAGTACAGTACAGTACAGTACAGTACAGTACAGTACAGTACAGTACAGTACAGTACAGTACAGTACAGTACACCCTTTCCTCTTGAACATGCATACAGGCCAGTAGCCTGTTCCATACGCAGAGGGACCACAGCAGTTAGTGAACATCTGGAAGGAAGTAGGGGATGAGGGGACGACATGGAAAGCGTAGGGGCATCTGTTTGGCTCCCTTACACCTTCCCTCGCCTCTCCTGGAGCACTTTCTCTTCCTTGTCTCGTTTTTCCTGGCGTCTTTATCCAAGAATGACAGATGGATCTGTCTCTCCCTGGATACACTCTCACAAAGTTTGTACGCGCGTGCGCACATATGCGTGTGCGAGAAAAACACACGCGCAAAAATGCATGCATGCACAAAGACAGAAGAATACAACTGCAGGCTGAAAAAAAAACCTTTGATAGAGCACACAGTGACTTTGATAAACAAATATACTCATGTGGGCACACACACACACACACACACACACACACACACCACACACACACACACACACACACACACACACACACACACACACACACACACACACACACACACACACACACACACACACACACACACAGTGCTTATAGGAGATAATGGCCAGCTGTGCAAACATGCCTGGCCGTCATTCTTAGGATGTTAGAAGCACTACAGCCAGAAGGGCAAATATTTCCCCTGCTGTCTTCTTCACCATATTCCCAATTTTTCACTCATCATAACGCCTGGCCTGGGAGCTTCATGGTTTGATATGTAAAAAAAAAGAAAAGAAAAGTGGAACCACTTAAATTATTTGTATGACAGAGGACTAATTTATATAGGACACAATCACAATGTGTTGCAAATCGGTTTGGCTTCTACGTGGAACACTACCGCCTACATTTTATTTATCTTTAGTTTATACTTAAAAACTACATTTTTATTTGTTATTAAAAATGTAGGTGCATCTGTCAGCATCCTGCATGATGTGCAATTTTGAAACTGTGCTTTACAAGAAACCAGCCCAGTCAGGCAGAGAGACTGAGATGTCATTATTTCAAAATCCTAAAAAAAGATTCTGTGATTTTGAGAAAACATACAAGCCCTCGACCCTGTAGCTTGCATCCCCTGGGCGAGAAGTGAGGAATGGTCCATCCCACCGCACTCTCCCTCACTTCAGTTCTGTCCTTCATCTTCAAGGGATTAAATTAATTTTGCTCTTATGCCACAAAAATGTGGAACGCCCTACCAACAGCCATTAACAAAATGTGAATCCCTTGACTCCTTCAAAACCGCTCTCAAAGAGCACCTACGGACGGCTGCAATTCAAAACTGGCCACCATAAAAAAACAACAACACACAAATAAGGGGAAAAAGCCCCAGTCCCGTCGCCCGTCCGCCTGTTTCCCATACTGTCAATCAATCAATCAATCAATCAACGTTCATTTGGGGCAGAAGAAAGTAGTGGTATTGGAGTGGGAGGAACTGTGGCTATATCACAATCCCCCTATATCCCCAATTGTGTGTGTGTGTGTGTGTGTGTGTGTGTGTGAGTGAGGGGGTAATGTAAATTTTCCGATGTGGGCTCGTTTTTGCCGAAGTCTGGAGCGGTCTGATAGGACCTAACTGGAGGCTTATTTGATTAGCTTAATTCCAGCCTCGCGCAGACCTCTGCAGCAACGTTCCTGAAACATTTTGTCAGAGCACTGGGCCCCACAGTTAATGAACAATTTGTTCCGTTGAGCAGCAAACCCGGCAAGGTGCCGCCGGCCCTCCACATTCACTCTGTGCCGTGACACCTGTGCTCCAGGAAACTAGTTTCTGGAAACTTAACGACTGTTTTCCATTCTGATGATGGATGTCGCTTCATCTCCGTTTAACGTCTGGGAGGGTGCAGCAGGGGGCTTCTGTGATGCCATGGGCCCCCAACTTGTCTTCCGTCTGCTCTTGTGTTCAACGCACACTATATCATGTGCTGGCCTTGCAGGCTGACACGGAGCCATGCAGGACAATAGGTGTTAACCCATTTTAGGCGGGAACCCGTTTTGGTGTTAGCATTACGTTATGCTTTAGCTATTGAAAAATCTACAAGCTCATAGCGTGCCACCGAGTGGCGCGCTATGAGCTTCGGTGGCACGCTATGAGCTTGTAGGTCTGCTATTTTATTTTTAATCGAAGAGCGACTGACATAGAAGACATTTTTAGAATCTGATCTCAGGTCATAATGTGTTAAGGTATTGTATGTGTACAGTTAGTTATGCACGTGAAGGCTGAGGCCTTGGGATGCACTCGGACGCCCCCCCACCCCCAGGTGAGTCATTGCACACAGTTATCTCTCACAATCCATCTTTCACACACACAGGTACTCTATAGGCCTGTCTCCGTCTCGTCACTGTCGGGCAGACACCTTGTGTCTCCATATAATTTCAACTTTAGTTAATTGTTTTCTTTCATGAAAATGTTCTGTTTTATACGTTGATGTTGTGTTACGGTGTGACACAAACGTAATGAAAATAGCCTATCTACAAATGCTTGTTGTGCGTTTGTAGATCTATTCATTATTGTTATTATTGTTGTTATTGTTTTTGTTGTTGTTGTTGTTACAATAATGACATGCCCAAAGTAGTACGTCTGTGGATTGTATACATATTTAATTGTATTAACAAGTGCTTATGACTGCATTGACTACATTCGGTCCATTGGAACACAGGCTCTTTTTTTCCAACTCCGAAAAAAGCAACAGTTTTGGACATAAAAGGTTTCTACCCGACAGCGTTGATGTGTTAGTTCTATAGCTTGCATACGAGGCGGCGTCTCTCCAGCCGTGGGATTATGGCATCATAACAGGGAGGCAAACAAACAGCAGCATGAACACAACCCAGCAGAGAGTTCTGTCAAACACAAGGGCTGCACGGGGGAACAGGAAATGTCAAGGCATGCAAGCTGTGGAAGGAAGGAAGAGAAAGAGAGGTAGAGAGAGAGAGAGAGAGAGAGAGAGAGAGGAGGAGCGGAAGTAAAGTAGAACAGAAGTATCAATGCTATGAAGGAAGAGAGTAAATAAAACAACAGAATTTAGTGCACACTGATGGGAAGGATGAATACAAAATCATAACCATCGAATGCTCTATACTATATCTATAGTGTGGTACGAGGTGTAAAGAAAACCCAGCTCCCGTAGGACTTTTGTGCTAAAATTGATGCCACATTGCTGCCGCCTGCTGTAGTGTTACCATGTTCCGCTTATTATAAGCGAACTTTAAGGGCTTGTTTTTTCTGTAAAGTTGCTTATTTGGGTGTCCTTCCTGTTGTTTAAACCAGTGAGTCTGTGGACCCTCATCATTATTTCATATCTACAAGCTAAATATTGTGAAAATAGTCAATCTATTCTACATGGTCACAATGCATCATGATGCATCATGTTGTGAGCTTGAGTAGATCAGATATTTATTTTCAAATAGCCTAAATACACATATAAGCTATATAAACTAATTTAGCTGGGAACCCACTGTGTGTGTGTGATCATGCGACCTATATTGGCTTCCAGGCCGCTTGTTTCTCTCGTAAATTCTGGCAATACTGGAACGGTACTGTAGCTGTCATGTTAAGATGAAGAAAAGAAGGAAGGGGGAAGATTGGGAAGGATGAGACGGGGCTCAAAGGATGAGAGAGAGAGAAGAAGGAAGAGAAGATAACATTTACGGAGGATGGAAAAAATAAAAAAGTGTTATAGTTACAACTGAGGAAGGGAGTTAGGATAATACTACATGTATCAAATACATTTATTTGGTCTGGCACAGGATCTGATAATAGATAATAGGAGATGACTAGCTTTTTGATAGATTTGTCAGTTGCCATATCTTCCACAGGGATAATATAGTACCTGACTAAAGTATAAGCTAAAGCCATATGATCCAAAAACAGCAAAGAACAAATTTCCGTAGCAAAGTGACAAAACAAATTCACAGAACAGAGCGAATCAGGCTGGAAACCAGGCTAGATAAACTTGACTATATTGAAGGTCAATCCAAAAGAAACATCATTATTGATGGCATTAAAGAGTCAGAGGGTGAGAAATGGTCTGATTCTGAGGAAAAAGTGATGAAGCCATATTTTCACTAACTCACAACCATAAAGATTTCAAGCAAAATGTCATTCTGCTTTAAAGGACAACTTTGTTAATGACATTAATTGATTAGATGAGCAACCCTGTGTAAACAGGCAGTAGACTAAGGGTAAAATGATAAAAAGGGCAAGATGACCTTATATGACCTATATAGAACACGGCCAAAGTTCTGTCTGTGCTGACCAACAGAATATGATGGAGTTGCCAACTTGACATGACGTGTAAACAACATGTCAGAATGATCTAACAGTGATGATGGTGATGGTTTTGGAGGGGAGATACAGTTGTGTGTCATCGGCATAACAGTGGAAGCGGAGACCGTGAGTGCGGAGTATCTGACCAAGGGGGAGCGTACAGAATGAAGAGGAGACCAAGTACTGAACCTTGGGGGACGCCGTGGGTGACAGGTGACGTGATTGATTGGCAGTTGTTGATGGAAATTAAATGCTGTCTGTCAGTGAGATATGATTGAAACCAGGAGGGGGCAGTGTCGGTGATTCCAACTGTGGATTTGAGGCGTGAGATGAGTATGGAGCGGTGAATGGTGTCGAAGGCGGCACTGAGGTCAAGGAGGATGAGGATGTTGAGTGAACCGGTGTCAGCAGATAGCAGGAGGTTGTTAGTGACTCTGAGAAGGGCAGTTTCAGTGCTGTGTTTAGTGCGGAAGCCAGATTGAAATTGTTCGTAGAGGTTGTTTGTTTCCAGGTATGCAGTGATATGGGTTGCGACTACTCGTTCCAGGACAGAAATGGGAGATTTGAGATTGGGTGATAACAATTGAATGGGGTGCAGCACGAGAGCTGGGCACGTGTGTGCTAGCAGCCAGCCACCACCGGGCTCCGCCAAACTTTGGTCAACTCATTGCATGATTTGCATCTCTCTATGTACCGGTAATGTATTTATCATTTTATTTTACCAATGGCACAGGTGTGCGGCCAGCCGTGTGCCCCAATGCCCATGGGCAACAACACAATTGTGTGGGCTGCGTCACGCTAGTTACGCCCCTGCAGACCTGGCTCCCAAGAGAAGACAGACTATGTACACAAAACGAGGTAGAAACTAAGCTACTGTAAACTTCCAAACCATCTGCCCACTCACTGTACCAAGACATCAGAGACACATACTTCCCACAGATTACTATCACCCAAGGAGAGTTTGAAAACATGACTAAAGACAAAAAACTCCTATCTCTTCTTGGGTGAAGTAAAACAATGTGTGAACACAGCAGCAAGGTTTGTGAGCTGCTGTGACAGGATGATGTCAAATGGAATAAAACACCTTAAGGAATACAAATCATTGTGTGTACCCCTACACTGGTTACAGCAAATAGAAATAGAAATACTGTTCATAAAAACAGAGCAACAAACTTTAATTACATTACATTTTAATTCATTGCTGCTACTTGTTGCAAATGGTTTTATACCAAGTGAATGCAAAAACATTGAAATACTGCTGTCAACTTTCAAAAGTTATATAAAGCTAACCTCTCCTATATGGATGTCTATCTTTTTATATAGTTTCACAAGATAATATTACTCAAAGTGTTAATGTAACAGCTGTTTACATCTACAATTTATTCCCATATATATTCAATGATTATTGGTACATACATACATTGTTTTATCTTGATTGTTTTGTTCCACTTTTGCTTAGGCAATGTAATTTTATGTTTTCTCATGCCAATAAAGCTACTTTGAATTGAATTGAATTGAATTGAGAGAGGGAGGGAGTGAGAGAGCAGCAAGTCATTCACTCTGAATTTCATATCTCTCTCCTCTGTCACTTCAAGTGTGAAATTAGAATACAAATGAAGAGCGCAATATTTTGCCATGAGATCTGGATGTCGTACAATTAGGAGCAACAATGAAGAAATGGGGAAGAAGGAACAGACTCTCTCTCTCTACCTCTCTCTCTCTCTCTCATTCCGTGGCACGCTTTCATTTCGTTTATCTCTTTCCACATTTCTCTCGCTCCCTCGTTCTCTCTTTCCTCCCTGTCTTTTTGCAGTCTTTCTCTGCCCCCTCCCCTTGCTCCCTCTCTATCGCTCCCTCTCTCCCAACTTTCTTCCTCCTACCCCCCCCCACACACACACACACACACACCTCTCTCTCTCTCTCTCTCTCTCTCCCCATGTCCAGTGGCTCAGACAGAGGAGAGGGGTGAGTGGTGGTGCTGGAGGAGGAGAGTGGAGCTGACTGGCTCGGCCACGCTCTCATTTGTCACATTTACAATGGAAACATCCAAATTTACAGATGCTATCAATTAATCACCTCCGCTCTAATTACAATCCAATTAACCTCAGTCTCCTCGTGCCGAGCTGCAGGACAGCCGCTGCGGCCGCGGCCATCCCCCCCCCCCCCCCCCCCCCACACACACACACACACACACACACACGCGCACACACACTCACAGAGAGAGGAAGGGACAGAAAGAAATAGAGCGATAGATAGGTGTCTGGAGTGAAAAAATGAGAAATTGATGAAGAGCTACAGAGGGATGAATACCGGCGGGGGGAGACGAGGCTGGATGTGTCACTAAATAATCCCATGTATGACGAGGAGGAGAAAGCAGGATGGTTGGTATAGCAGCGAGATAAAGAGAGGAGGAGGAGGGACATGGATGGAGCATGTGTCCAATACAGTGGAGACTGATCTTCACAGAGACAGGAGACTGTCACTGTTAGCCACCTGCATGGCGGTCAGACGAGTGCGTGTCGTGTGTGCTTGTGTTACTGTCAGGGGTCATCAACATCCGTACAGGGATAAATGTGTCCGTGACTCCGTGGAAAAGACTTGGTCCTATCCGAAGAATATTTTTTACACACCATTATAATGTTCTTATTTTGATCATCTTACAATAAATGCACCACGTCTCTGTACGTGTGTACGTACGTCTGTAATCCACGACGTGACTCGAGAACCATTCGCCCCACTGACTTCAAATTTGACAGTGCAGTGCGTGGAGTTGGTCAGATACATGGTTGTCCAGAACCACCACAAAAGGCTCTGGTTAGGATCTGCCAGTACGTGGACCTAATGAGCCTAAGTACATTCACCTGTAGAATTTGCCTCTGCCTCAGCAAATTGATTACTTAACCAGTCCACTTTTCACAGTCAGTTTGCACTCTTCAGACACAGGCAGACAGACAGATACAGAGATCATATGGGCACAAAAGGGACACAGACAGAAGGTTGAAACAGGTGCTAGGCCAACAGGTATTGCATACTAGGTTCCCAACTTGCATCGTTCCAAAGTAGGCCGGTGACTGAAGGGCACAGGTCTAATAAGACCCAATTACTGAATGTCAAGTCTCCAGGCTTTCTTCAGAATATGTATGACACTGACTTATGTTTTATTTGCAAGGACCCCCTTAACTCTGAGAACACCCCCAGAGTGTTCCAAGAACCAAATGGACCCATAAAGGTTCATTTGGTTCCATTTGTATGGACCTGTATGTATTTGTTCCTTGTGTACACTCTCAGAGTTACAGACCTGTTATTGCGACCATATAGGTTGCAGTTTACGATATGAAAACCTGCATTTCATGTCAGTCAGTCCGTCACGCCTCGTGTCGTGAAACACTCCATACATGGCCGTCTCCATATGAAGATCACGACACTGACCTCATCAAACCCTGGATAGCCATACATGGATAATACTGGATCATCACCTAGATCTGCACATGAAGCCGGCAAGCAAGTCTACATCTGACCTCACGGAGACACGGACACCAGATTAATAGTTTAACTCCAAATGTCCCCACAAGTGTAGTAGAATTTGAGAGAGGATATCTGCAAACTCACACGAGTGAGCTTGGATATCGGCTATTTTCAGTGCGTAACACCGCTCGCCCGATTAGGTATATCGTAGTAGTAGCTTCAGGGTTAGGGTTGAGAGTTCCCACACATTCTTTTAATGACATTCATACAGTAAGATTGACGTTCTAAAATGTCGATTTCCTCACAAATAGGGAAAAAAATTAAATAGAATTATTAATTAATATTGTATGAAGTGTGGGTGAAATAATGTAGGAAATAATCTATAGGCTTATTATAGCTTTTAAAACGCATTAAATCTCGGCATGTATGCGTTAGTTGTAGCGACCCTCTGCAGTTGGAATGATGACAATATGGATGGTCTCAACACCGTGAAATTTATAAAAAATTTATAAGTACCATTACAATCAATTTAAATAATTTCCTAGTTTCACTCATCACCAATAAAATCAGTGCATTTAAATACATCACTTTCATACAATACAACAATAAAATGATAAATTTATAGTGGATTCTAGTGATGTAGCAACAACAATTCTATTATAAGACAAATGTTGCCGATACCGAAACGAAATGCCAAACAAATATAATAATTGAACTGCCAAGGGAAATCATGAAAAAAACTCCAAACAAAATACAAAGAAACAAACATGTAGGCAACGACGTCGAGTCTGTGGGGGCTATGGGGCTGTAGCCCCCATGAAGAATTAAATAGCCCCTTTTAGCCCCCATGAAGATTTTCGTGGACATTTTATATTAACGTTACAGATTTTCTGGGAATTATTGACCCTCTGTGACTCTGTCGCAAAATTCCGAAAATGTGAACCTCTCCGCCGGCAGTTCAGAGGTGTTAAAAGTACTCAAATGCTAATCAGGTTTCTTTTGTTTTCACCTAGCCAGGTATTATATGCCTACAGTACAGTGCCCATAGGCGGCGGGTGTGTAAGGCTAGGGAAGGCTTAGCCTTCCCAAAAATTATGCTGGGTATTTTTTTAAATATATATAATATATGTGCGCAGCATTATATAGAAGGTAGTGGTGTCAAAAAATATCGATATGAATCGATAATCGATTTTAACATTAACGATGCGACTACATCGATGCACGTGCGTCTGGATCGGTCAAAATAGCGTCTGCATCGGACGTTGGTTCGATCCTAAAGCTGCGAATCGATATAATTCAACTAACTGCTGGAAAAACACAGATGTACAAGCCCAAAGCGCTGTGCATTGCGACGGGTAGATAGCTTGTAGATCTGCTACTTCCAGCGCAGGACGGGCGCATGCTTATGATGACGCTCTATATGCATCAGCAGCCAGCAACAACAGACGAGCACTATAGCAGCATAAACCACTCGTTGTCAGACGGAATACACACGCAGATACGAGTCACGACACAGCATTATTGCACATCTGTGCTTTGCCTTTCATCCACGCTTCTATAGCCTTTTACATTTCATTTCCCATCCACGGGCACAAGCAACGTGATATCAACAGCTTCCACCCGATCTGGATGGTCGTGTTGTTTCTGACGAGGGTAGCATATAGTTAGCATGGGAGCTAACATTAGTTTAACTTTGGTCCATATCGTTAGAATAACCTTAATAACTCTATGGTCCATTCGTTCCCCAACCCTCACAGTCGATGCTGCGTTTACACGGGCAGACACAAAGACGAATGGGAATATCATTTGGAGCAGGCCGAGCAGCTACTGTACACGTCTGTTTGCATCGACAGTATGACTGTATCGTTGCGTCTGGTTTCACTGTCCACAGCAGGCAGATCTGTCAAAACAATGCACTTCCCAAAGCTCAGAGATATGCCACCACCTATAAATTCAAACCCAGAATGTCTTTCCCCAGCTATCTCATTCCACTTTCATTTATTTTATTCCATAGTCTTAGTTTTTCTCTTATAAAGTTGTTTTTATTAGTTTTCTAATGTTCCCCTTGAAAAGCGTCTAAGTACTCAGAGAAGCATTATATAAATAATAATATCACTATTATTATTACTACTTTTTTAATTGCCTATTCATTCATTGATTCACTCGTATCCAAATCCATTTGAAAAAAAAGCTCACTGATCAGGTCAAATAGGCCTATTGATATGTGATTAATTTAGATTAATTAATCACAAATCCTCCAATTAATTAGATGTTTTTTTTAAGTCCCAACCCTATTCTTTATAGATCTAGCTTCAAATAAAAAATCAAAAAAAGGTTAAATGTGTCAGATCGCACCGTATCGTATCGAATCGCATCGAATCGCCTCAAATTCCACAAAATCGAAATCGCATCGAATTCCACCGAATCGAATCGAATTCGAATCGTTCTGTGTATAAATGTATCGTCTCTGAATCGCATCGTAGCCCATGCATATCGATACGTATCGAATCGTCTTGTAAAGGACAGATGCACACCCCTAATAGAAGGCTATTGTGTGTGTGTGTGTGTGTGTGTGTGTGTGTTGTTGCTGCTCCCTGGTGATCGGGTAGGTAGGCTATACAGCAACTGGCCTAATCAGCATATGATTGGCTACTATTGGTATGTCTGTAAACCTCGTCCGCTTCCAGTAGCTTTGTAGCAAACAGTAGCGCGCGCTGGTTTGTTTTGGGAAACAGCAAAACGCAAAATGTATTTTCCAAGGCAAAGATAAAGTAATTCAGAAGAACAAGCTGTGACTCGGCTGTCAGAACTCAGCACCACCACCAGTGCCCGCACGGTTCACAGTTCACACCACTGCAGCAACACTGACACGTTCAGCGGAGTGACTGCTGTCTCTGTGCCGTCTGTGAAGAGCCATGAGCCGCGACTCCCGGGAGGGGCAGCATCACCGCCGGGTAATCTACACAGACTATAGTGAGACTAAACACACTGACTCGAGAAAAGACCCATATCGTCCAAATAGGCTAATCAGTCGTTGTCCGTGTATAGGCTAATTCATTGGTAAAAGTATGCTAAATAACTCATTTTTAGACCATTTGGGAAATAAATAAATCTGCGGCGGCGGGATTTAAGGGTAATGGACACATAACGGACACCCGGGTATAAATGCAATAATTTATTAACAAGAAAATAATGAATATTTACAGATATATGGCACCATGCATAAATTACAATCAACATGAAACATATTACTTTTATTAAAAAAAATTTGACTATGGCGTCTTCTCTCGTGTATCATCAGATGTCCGGCTCCATGCTCGCCTCTCCTTGGAGGCCAGTTGGGTCAAAACAAAGTACACCACATTGTGACAGCTGTAGTGAGTCTACAGTCCACCTGCCTGCTGGCAATATAGCCTGGTTGTGATATGTAGATGTGATTGATATATATATATATATTTTTTTTAAGTCATTCTATAACAACAACACAAAGTAATTTAATTTATTTTATGTATTATTAGTTGTATTTAATATATTACTATGTTATTACTAATTTTATGTATAACTATATTACTAATTGTATTTATTTGATGTATTACTATGTTATTACTAATTTTACTTCATGCATTAAAAATTGTATTTGTTTTATGTATTACTGTTATTACTAATTTTATTTTTTATGCATTTATTTATTTGATGTATTACTGTTATTACTAATTTTATGCATTACTATATTGATAATTTAATTAATTTGATGTATTATTGTCTATATTACTAATTATATTTATTTTATCCATTACTATGCTATTACTAATTTTATTTGATGTATTACTAATTTTAATTTACTTTTATTTTACTATAATCTATTTTTTTATCGTTCGTTTTATCAATTTATTTATATTATTATCTAGTTATTTATATTGGTTTATTATTTTATTGTTTAGAGCCCTGATTGATCACATCTACATATCACCACTACCAGTCAGGATCTGAGTGACTCAGAACCCTGGTGACCTCCAGGTGGAGCCACACAGGAGACCAGCAACGTCCTAAAGAAAAGAAAGAAATGCTCATTACTACTTTGTTAATAAATATTTCAATCAATATTGTTTTATGAACAGTTTGCAGAATTACAGTACATGTCAAGCACAAACTCAATACAAAGACTGTTAACTGTAAGTGGACGACCCAATTGTTTACAAGAGGGTCCACCATGTTCAATTCATCAAAACATTTAGAGACGTACAAATAAGACACTTCTATATAGTCAAAGAACAGAACAGGAATTCATCATAAAGGAGGTAAAAAGGGAAAATAAACGTATACAGTGAGGGGAAAAAGGGAGTCAAGGGATTCACATGTCTTAATGACTGTTGGTAGGGCGTTCCACATTTTGGTGGCATAGGAGTGAAAATAATTTAGTCCCTTGTTTGTGCCGAATCTGGGTTGTACATGGTTCGTTGCACTCCCTCTGGTGTTGTGGGTGTGGACTTCGTTAACATAAAGGAAGTATCTAGACAGGTACATGGGTATCTTGGTGGTGTATCGAATCTTGTGGACCAGACCCATTGCAAGATGCTGTACTCTGTCGTCGACCCTAAGCCATTCCAGCCTGTCAAAGTGGGCAGGAGTGAGGTAGGTTCGGGGGGTGAGGCCAAGTAGGAGCCTGACCAGTTTGTTTTGGGAGGTCTGGAGCCTAGTTTTAAGGGCCTTTGAGGTGCTGTGGTACCAGGAGGTGCATGCATAGTCAAATAAACCTTGTACGAGGGCTCCTGTTAAGGTCTTCAAGGTGTTCGTTGACCAGTGAGGAGATCCTGCAAAGGAATCTTGTTCTTTGGTTGACTTTTTTGATTACGTTGGTGGCCATTTTATCACCGGAAAGATTAGCCTCCAGGATGGAACCTAGGTAGGTAATTTCATCTTTACGTGTGATAACATTGTCACCAACTCTAACCAAGAAGCCATTTGCCTTGCTGAGATTACTATTAGATCCAAAGAGAATGGATTCAGTTTTTCCCAGGTGTAAAGATAGTTTGTTATCAGCGAGCCAGGTGCAGATTCTACCGAGTTCAGAGCTGAGGGCCTTTTCAACCTGCAGTTTGTTCCTGTCCGAGACTAGCAGTGCCGAGTCATCTTTGAACAGGAACAAGTTACAGTCACAAGCTGATGTCATGTCATGATCATAGTGTGTGTGCGTGTGTTGTATAGTTACCTTGCTGTGATGTAACTCCAAAGGTGATCAGAAATAGTTGCTCCATCGGCTAGAAACGTGCTCTTCACCGGCATGATGATCCTAAAAAAAATGATGATTCCATGATGATTCCTAAAAAAAGTCTATAGTCAACCCTAACTGATTACAGAACATGATATAAAAAAACACAACTAGAAGTATTTAGGCCTGTCACAATTACCTAATCGCCAAGTATTTCAGATACTTTTTTAGAGTCATAATCGTCTCCATGTTGAAAATGTTCATATATTGTCAAACATTTTAAAGAAATAATGCAAGCAACCGATCTACAAGCTCTAAATGTGTCACTTTGTAATTTACTTCTCTTTTTTTAGTGTATAAAGTTATTGAATTATGCCACGTGCATCTTTTTGTTTACAAAGCCTACAAAAGCCAAAGTTTTATTTAGAATGATGACGCAATTAAATTGTTACTTGTAATTTATTTGAGCGACAATTAAAATCGGCCATTATAAAACCTTAAATTCTGACAGGCCTAAACCGGTTCCAGTGGCGTCTACCGAACCTTCTAGCTCCGTCCGAGCCTCCCAGCGACCCAGAAGTCCTCAGCGGAAACACCCGGGGAAAGCTTCGGATCTCAGGCATCGGCTGAGATCTCCATTCTAACAAAGAACGAAAGACACACAGCCCAAATTAGCTTTGCTGTGTGTGTGCGCGTGTCCTGTCACAACATACACATGCACTTACAGTAACGTTTAAGAATAGGGATCGACCAATTATCGGCAACGGACAATTATTGGCTTTTTACGAAGCCTAAAAAAGCGCTAACCCTAAAGCGGTTCGTACCGTTGAGTTCCTCACTGAGAAGGCCCAGGTCCGAAGTCCTCCAGTGTCTACCCAGATCTCCGTCCTCCGTCCTCCCATCCATGGACAGACCTGCAGATCTCCATCTCTAGAGGCTCCAGCCTCCAGCTGTGTCTATGATCTCCATCCTGAGAGAGAAAGAAACCATTAGCTCTACAAGCTCACAACACGTTGCAGTGTGAGCTTGTAGATCTGCTATTTTTGCTGAACGGAATAGGGATGCTGGGGTTGAAGTGGTTAACAAAAGTGTCAAAGACTTTGATTAGCTTGGAAAGCTGACAGACATTCAACCAGAGTGCCACTAGGAGGCATCAACACATGTACAGTCCTCAACATCTTTTGTAATTTGTATTAAAGTTGTTACAAAGACCAAGAGGCACGCTCATGATATGAGATATTGACTCTCAAACTATTGTGCAGATTTAGATTTATCCTAAAATATTTAAAACATTTGGATTACTGTAAATGATGCCATTCTTCGTACCATAACAGTACAAAAGCAGTTATCCATCCTCAGAAACAAGCAAGAACTATTCCTACTCACAGCTCATCAGAGTCCTCTGAGGAAGCCCCCGGGGGGGGGGGGGGAGCTTTGAAACGGATCTCTGTCCAGGGAACATCAGATCGTCTATCGATATCTCCATTCTAACAAAGAAAATAAAACACACACACACCAAATTAGCCTTTCTGTGTGTGTGTGTGTGTGTGCGTGTGTGCGTGTGTGCGTGTGTGTGTGTGTGCACTCCCTGTCCAGCAGCCGCGTTCCAGCGACGTCTACCGCGATCTTCATCCTAACAAAGAAAGATTGATTAGAGTGACCAAGAGCCAGATATATATTCTATCCTGTCACAACATATATACTTAAAACTTTTATTTATAGAGAACATTTAAACAGAAGCTAAACATATCACTTACAGTAATAAACGTTTCAGTTAGGGTTCTTTTTGACAGGCCTAACAGGGTCTTACTTTGAGTCGTCTTCAGAGGAATGCAGATTCCTGGAGAGACCTGCAGTACATCTGGAAGAAAGACATGGCGGTTATAGTCTATGAATGGCTTCATAGAAAAGAGCTTCGCACATCACTCCCTTGTTGTTGCTGCCAATAGTCTGGATAGTCTATACTTCTTATTCTTGATGACAATTGTTTATGAATTTGATGCATTACTATGTGTTGTTGCTTACTGTAAGTCACTCTGGATGTGAGAACTGCCTAAATTGTTGAAATTCCTAGACGTGATCAATTAGGGTCATAGGTTGTGCTCTTCGGTGATAGCAGTGGTGTCATTTGTATATTTTTACAGTCCCACTCCTCCCCATCATATCTTGCGGTGAAGCTGGACAGAACACTGTCCTTTAAACAACACCTGACAGCGTCAAGAGAAAGATCACCGCCTGTGCCGCACCGATACGGCGTCCAGCCGGTACCGAGGCTCTGGTGTTCCCCACCGCTGAGTACTGTGCCCCAGTCTGGAGCCGTAGCCCTCATGTTGGTTTTGGGGCTTTTTATGCCTTTACTGATGGTGAACAGTATATAGACAGGAAAGGGGGAAGAGATGGGGAATGACACGCGGCAAAGGCCGTCGGGAGTCGAACCCGCAGCACGCCGTCCGGCTGGCTTGGCAGCATAGGTGCCCAGACAGTTGAGCTAACCATCCGGGCCACACTTAAATATTTAATTGCAATTTATTTGAGCGACAATAATCGTCCAGTAAAAAGAAACCTCATAATCGTGAAAGGCCTAGAGCGGTTCTTACTGTGCGGTTCCTCACCGGGCAGGCCCAGGTCCGAAGTCCTCCGGCATCTACACAGATCTCCGTCCTAAGAAAGAAAGAAATAAGGACTAAATTAGCTTTTGTTTTGTTGAGCTGCATATTCAGAACCACTTAAACCCTCTATAGATTTGATAAAACAGACCTTTAAAGAGAGCATTTGGTATATGCTCCGATTTCACTCTACACAAATTGATTTGCCAAACATAGCAGATCTACAAGCTCACAACACGTTGCAATGCGGTGTGAGCTTGTAGATCTGCTAATTTGGCTGAACGCTCCCCCCAGAATAGAGATGCTGGGGTTGAAGTGGTTAGAAAAGTGTCATTAAGACTTTGATTAGCTTGGAGAGCTGACAGACATTCAACCAGTGCCACTAGGAGGAATCATACTGCCATGCTATACTTCGTACCATAACAGTACAACAGATATCCATCCCAACAAGAAATATTCCTACTCACAGCTCATCAGAAGTCCTCAGAGGAAACCCCCGGGAGGGAGTCCACGACGTCTACCACGACCCATCCACCCTAAGAAAGAAAGAACGAAAGATTAATTTAAGTGACCAAGAGCCAGATATACGTACATTGTGTCCTTTCACATCATACACAAAATGTATAGAGAACATTTAAAACAGAAGCCGACCATACCACTCGCAGTAATAGAAAAGTCTAAGTGGTTTCTTACTTTGAGCCGCCTTCAGAGCCCCCCCATGCAGATTCATCCATGGACAGCGAGAACTGCAGATGTCCACCTGTAGGGGCTCCGGTTGAGCCTCGCAGCATCTGGAATGAAGACATGGTAGTTATAGTCTATGAATGGCTTTGCACATCACTCACTTGTTGCTGCCGCCAATAGGAATTTGTGATGTCTGTGTTTGTTTTTTTTATAATACATACAATTTATATAGCACTTTTCAAGGTACCCAAAGTTGCTTCACAAAACAGTAAAAACAAATTTATTTGAAAATAAACTAGATTAAAAAGGTTAAAAACTAGATTTTTTTGGCATGTTTGTGAAGCTTTTCGGTTCCACACCAGTAACTGCTGTTCAACACTTAACAGCTACATCCATGACCTCCCTGCAACAACATCAATGAAGTATGGCTATGCAGACGACCCGAGTACTGTGTCCCAGTCTGGAGCCGTAGCTCTCATGTCAAGAAGCTGGATGCTGCCCTCAACACCGGATGGGCCACCCCAAACAAACTGCCTGCCTGTTCTCGCTGGAATCACTCCAACAGAGGTCAGACGAGAAGCAGCCACGCTGGCCCTCACTGAGAAGGCACAGCTGAGTGAATCCCAGCCATCTCCTCCACAAGGTCGTCAGAGACACCACAGCACACGTGCCTCAAGTCACGGTGCCCTTTGCCACTACACACACACACACCAAGTCACGGCGACCTTTGCCACAGCACACGTGCCTCAAGTCACTGTGCCCCTTTGCCACACAGGCCCAGGAACTGCTCCACACAACACCAGCTGACACCTCCAAGGCATCCTGGGTGAAGGCAAGACAGAGGGACCAGTGGAATACATCGAGGACCCCAAATATGTTCTTTGCCAGCACCTCCCCTGCAAGGAGTGGACAACCCTCAAAGCAGAAGTGGGACATCTCGGACAGTGCCCACTGTGAATGAGAGGATCCACTACAGACTGTGGAACACGTAATGACCATTTGCCCCAAATACCGGCCACCGAATGGTGATCGTGGCTTAGGTGACCTAGACAATGACACATTGTACTGGCTTGCTGCAACAGAGATGAAGTTCTATGGACATACGGCAGAAGATGTTTAAGAAACTTATTTTTTGTAATTTCTTCATTTTTTCGGCAAACCTTTGTGGCATTTAATTTATGGAACATGTGGATGTTTCTTTATTGGTGAAGTTGTGGCATTCTTTGAAATGTATTGACACGTTTGATATATTTTTTTGTTAGGGATGTCCGATATTATCGGCCGATAAAGGCATTAAAAATTAATAACCCTAACCCTTAATTTTACTTTATTTATTATTTTACATTAAAAACATCTACAAGCTCACAATACAATAAGACACATGTGAGCTTGTAGATCTGCTATTTTCAAAATATTTTTATACATTTGAAAACTTGAGATGAGATCATTTTAGATGAGACATTTTGCATAATGAGTAATTATTAATAATTACTTTTGGTATTTTAAGTACATTTTATAACAACCTTTGTACTCGAGTACATGTTGAATTGTAACGGAGTATTTCTATATTGCAGTATTGCCTACTTTTATTTAAGTAAAAAGTTTGAGTTATGTTTCCACCACTGGAAAAAGCCTGCATATAATATATATATATATCGGTATCTGTTGATATCGGAAATTAGGAGTTGGACAATATCCAACACCGACTGTCGGACATCCCTTGATTTGTGTGATTTTTGTGTAGCTTTTAGTGAGTTTGTGGCATTTTGTTTGTTTGTTTTGTAAACGACCAAAGAGCACACCCAGTATGTATCACAAGGCTATTCCACCAGTCAGGTGTACTTATATCTACATCTCATAAGCGGCCATGAACTAAACACTACAGATATCACAATTTGACTTTGGCAGCAGCAAGAAACGACTGATATGCAAAGCTCTTCAGCCATGCTTCTCTCTATACAAACACTCATAATGTCCACATGGACAGCAGCCAGGATGGGGTGGTTCACACAGGAGACCAGGTTCAGTGTTCCAGCAGCATCTAGTCATCTCCATCTACATCAAGAAAGAAAGACATCAGAAGCTGACCATATCACTCACAGTAATAGAAACATTTTAAAAGGATCTCTGGCTAATAAGACAAATATTCCTTAAGATTATACTTGCCATCTATAACTAAAATTGTAAAACATAAACCAGTTAAATATTTTATTTCTTTCATATAATCTTTTACTACATAGGAACTGTTCCCATCGCAGGTTTATGATATCCATGTGTGGTCCAGCGCTATGGAATGCACTTGCTAATAAAAAGTACTTAAAATATTGCTTTGATGCTTATATCAATTAAGCTGTTTTTGTATTAGCAAACACACGGACAGGCCTCTTTCATACTGGAGTAATTCATCCGCTTCATTTAGAGACATCAGTAAAACGTGACGTGACGTCCGTATTTAGAATACAACAGCAGCGCTTATTTTCCAGATCCAAACTTAGCGTTGCACAAAGCTTGCTTAATAGCGACATCAATTAATTCCAATCCACATTAAATGTCGCGCTCTGCGCGTTCATTCATCCGTATGGTATCGCTCATTTCATTGGCTTCAATAGCGTGACACATCCATTATGGTTAGATCCTTCCAATTTCAATACTTGTGTCCGTATCAGAGTGAAGATTTCAACTTGAATGTAGGGCCAATATGCCTTTATTTTATCACCAGAGATATACGGTTCAACAACATGCTCACACTTTGGGACTTGGGCGTCTTGTTTACTCACTTGTAGTTGTTTGTCGATGGTGATTGATGACTGCAACAGGTTGATTGTAGCTGCCCCTCGATTGATGAAAGAATGACAAGTTTGGGTAGTCTCGACGGGGTGCGTTTATTGTTCCAACACCGTGAAAACTATAAGGATATAGAATAAATACAGTTACAATCGAATAATCTCATAGTTTCACTACTAAAATCTGTGCAATAAAGTTGTCACTTCAGCAGTACAATCAACAATAAAAATGGTTAATTTATGGTCAATTATAGATACAAAACTCAAGTCATTTCAATTATAAGACAAGGAAAATGCACAATAAGCAAAAGTACCGCAACCAAACGAAAACCAAACAAATACAATCATGAATGATATACTCCAAATGGAAACTAGACAAATAAATAATCATGTATACCTCACTCCGCGTATCGAGGGTGCTAAAGGGCTGCATAACCAACTTGAACCTCAGGGCACATCAACAGTCACATTTACACATAGTGTGACGGACAGGCACTGTAGACAATAGACAACTTCAGTCACTAAAAGTTCACTACAACTGCAAATGTCACAGGCTTAGTACAAACATAATAAGAGTCACATAAACAGTCAAACATTTCATACCGTGTGGTCTGGTGCAAACACACACACACTGGTGCACTCTCCCTCTGGAGTCTGGCTGTGTGAAATGAGTCTATTGGTCTGAGGTGAGTGAAGCTAACAGGCTTCAGCTATATATGGATAGGTAACAGGAGGTGTCAAAGTAAAAGTATGCCAAATTACAGGAAGTATCCAAACAAACAACAAAATAAGACAAACAATAAATAAAGAATAAACAGACTTCAAACTAAATAAATTATTGCAGAACCAACTGTCACTGGCAGTTACATTGATATTATGGTAGGAGTTTGTGTTGTGTGAGTGTAATTGTTTCAAAATAAACGGGGCAAACAAAACAAGAACAGGCTCCAGACATAAACTAAATAAAGGTCTCAAAAAACAGACGAGCGCAGGTTCAATAAACAAATAATAAAGTACTTTCCTTTGTTTGTGCGTTGCGTGCGAGCTGTTGAAATCTGTGTCTCTGCTCCGCTCGGCCGCGACAGTCCCCCCCCCCCCCCCCCCCCCAACGCAATTCTGTCTACCCAAAGTAGGCTACCAGTGAAAACATCAACTTCTTTTTTTCCACCGCTGCGGGGAAGGGGGGGGGGGGCTGCGGGGAGGGGGGGGGCTGCGGGGAGCCCCCATGAGGATCATCAGAACTCTTCGGCTCTGCATGTAGGCCTACCTCACGACGCTTTAGTATATCAAGGGCGCTAAAAGGCTGCATGAACCACTTGGACCTCGGGGAACATCAAACAGTCATGGGTGCTTCATCAATGGTCACAATATAGCGTGACAGGCACTGTCAAAAAATATAAACAACTTCAGTCAATTGTTCACTAAACTGTGTCTTACAGACAACCTTACTTCATTGAGTACAGTACGAATGTGCACGTTGCATATAAGCAATCAAATGTTTCATTTCATACCTTGCTGTGCGGTGTAACAAAGGCACGCTGTGCAAACAAACGCTGGTGTGCGTCTCTCCCCCTCCGTCACTCTCCGGCTCAGTGTGAGAATGGTGTGTGTGAGGCTAGCAGGCCTCAGCTAAATGTGGTGAAAACTATAAGGATATAGAATAAATACAGTTACAATCGAATAATCTCATAGTTTCACTACTAAAATCTGTGCAATAAACTTGTCACTTCAGCAGTACAATCAACAATAAAAAATGGTTAATTTATGGTCAATTATAAATACAGTGATACAAAACTCAAGTCATTTCAATTATAAGACAAGGAAAATGCACAATAACCAAAAGTACCACAACCAAACGAAAACCAAACAAATACAATCATGAATGAATGATATACTCCAAATGGAAACTAGACAAATAAATAATCATGTATACCTCACTCCGCGTATCGAGGGTGCTAAAGGGCTGCATAACCAACTTGAACCTCAGGGCACATCAACAGTCACCGATGGTCACATTTACACATAGTGTGACGGACAGGCACTGTAGACAATAGACAACTTCAGTCACTAAAAGTTCACTACAACTGCAAATGTCACAGGCTTTAACACTGCTTAATCAATAAGTACAAACATAATAAGAGTCACATAAACAGTCAAACATTTCATACCGTGTGGTCTGGTGCAAACCACGGCCGGCGTCACGGGGGTGCCTGGGGGTGCAAAGCACCCTCAGTTGCAAAATGTGCACCCTCAGTTTATGTTCTATGTAAAGTTATGACAATATCAAAAATAACAAAATTATATTCAGAATATTATAATTGTCATAGAGATAACAATAACAGTATCAAAACACTCCGTTTTACCCAGTAATATTATATAGCCAGTGCCGTTTCTACGGGGGGGCACTAGGGGGCGCTGCCCCCCCAGATAGACTTTGTGCCCCCCCAGTCCAGAACCCTACCCCACCATTATTTTTTATGTTTTACAGGTTTAAAATATATATAATGTGTTATTTTCATGTTCTTTGTGTTTATAATAAATTTACATTTTCTAATTAATTCATAGTAATAAAAATGCAATAATAAAAAGTACACTGGCACCTAGTCGGTGCACCTAGTCGGATTCGTTTTGATGCAGCGCACCAAAAGCTACGTCAATTCAAATATTTTCAGACTTCAGTCACAGTGAAAACAAACCCAAACCGGTAAAATTTAATCATGGATATTAGGAACTGGCTCAAAGCCAAAACACCAAACTCTATAAACCCACCAGCACCTTCAGAAAGGCAGACTGATGACGATACTGAAACCACCGCCATGTCGCCTGTTGTTGTTAATATTGCGGGGAGTCGTTCGAGCACCGAGCACTACTAAATGCACAACGAAATTCGGTCGTCGGATCACATTACTGGGGGTTCGCGAGTGTCTGATAGCATTATTCCAGTGAGGCAGAGGGCTGCTGTAGCAACTTCCACAGCAGCAGCTCAACTTTCGGACCTCCACCACCACCGCATGCTTCTCCACCAGAGGTTCTTGGTTCTGGCACACCGTCACTGAATCAGGTAAAACGGGACAAATACCCAAGTAGCCTTCATAATGGCAAACGCGCAATCTGCAGACGCGCAGATCCCCCCCCCCCCCCCTTTGCCTCCCGACATAAATACACTATATAGACTTGTTGTTTTTGGTTGGTGCATAAACTTTTACTCATATTCCCCTACCGTGGAGATGGCCACATATAAAAGACACTATAAGCCTAAATGCTCAACTATTTGTTGGTGATTAATGGTTGGTGCATAGGCTATAGTCTTTTTTTCTACTTTCCTCCCGCCGTGGAGATGCTCATTGTGTTCATTGTGTTGTTGGTGCGATGCGATCGTGTTTCCACATGACAGTATATAGGCTATATGTTTGTTTGTTTGTTCTGTTGGCTACAATAATTAGGCTATATTATTTGTTTTGGTGTATAATTGGAACCTATACTTGTAGCCCTTCTCCAAGCCTTTTGTGTTGTTTTATTGTATAGGCCAATGTGAGAGCTTAATTGCTATATATGGATGTGAACTTGAAAAATCAAGTGCCCCCCTTGGAAATATGAATGCCCCCCTGCTGATTATTCCCTGGATACGGCACTGTATATAGCCACATCCACCCTATCAATTGCTCGTTGTCGTTGCAGCGCAGCTCCAGTCTAATTCCCCAATTTACAATTACCTGCCTGCAGGCAGTAGCCTATTATTCAGCAGTGGCACCGTGACCACGGACAGTTTAGTGATTTTAATTTTCACCCTTTCACCTCGTCCTGACTCCTCTTGTGTTTTGTTGTGGAAAGTAAAAGCGTGCGAAACAAATTAAAACAAAGTGATTCAAAGACCGAAGATCTGCCCTCTCCTGGCTCTATAGCTGTGGAAGAACTCCACCTCGGTAAGCCTAAACTAAGCTTGCCATCACACCACACACCCACCGCCGGTTGATTTGGGGACAGAGAACGAAGCCAGGAGCTACAACAATCCTACCCAACTCGAATATTTTTCAATAAAACAGCTAATTTAGCATTAGCTGGTTTGGGAGGCTGGTGCT
Source organism: Protomyctophum bolini (assembly GCF_963924005.1). Classification (NCBI taxonomy): domain Eukaryota; kingdom Metazoa; phylum Chordata; class Actinopteri; order Myctophiformes; family Myctophidae; genus Protomyctophum; species Protomyctophum bolini. The sequence continues at coordinate 16,988,466 of NC_137862.1, read as the reverse complement.
GCCTTTTGCTTTCCATGTCGGACATTTCCTAATTATTGGTAGGCTGCAATCTACGACTGGTTCAGTTGGAATTTAGCTGGCATATTTTGTTCTGCTGGTTTTATTTGTCATGTCTGTCTGAAACAGGCTATTTTAGGCTATGCTATAGGCTTAATTATTTTTCACTATTCTATTTTTTGTATCATTGTAGCAGTAGCAACAGAATGGTGAACTTGGTGAAGGAATGGCTGTCTTTTTGAACGAGCGAGATGTTTGCGCCTCGATCTCTCTCTCTCTCTCTCTCCCCCCCCCCCCACTAGCTGCTGAGCTGCGCGAGTCAGCGCCACCATGGCCACATTGACAGATGTATAATCTTGAACTTATGTTGGTTTAGAAAATGTTGTCCTGGGTCCTGGCTCACTGGCTGGGCTGCAGTTCAGGCGATCCGTTTATTACAGTGCCGGCCCTACAATTTGGTGCCCTAGGCAGGATTTTTGGTGTCCCCCGGGGTGGGGGGCCAATTTGGTGCCCTAGGCAGGATTTTTGGTGTCCCCCGGGGTGGGGGGCACCGAACACATGAACTGACATGGGGGATGTCAGTTCAGTCAGAGGGTGTGTTGTGATGCCCCAAACTTAGATTTGTCAAAACTTAAAATTTTGAAGGAGCTTTTTCAATTAATGATATAAAAATATGTATATATGAGTTAAAAAAATAATGCATGGTTGGTCATGGCACCTAGGCAACTGCCTGTTCTGCCTATTCTTGCACAGTGCTTTATGCTTTAGAAATTGTTCCGACCTGGCTGTGGCTGCAGTTCAGACAATTTATTTTTATTGATTGATTGAATACTTTATAACAGATTGCATGCAGTAGCATGCATGTAGGCTACACTTAATTCAATAAATGCTGCTGCGGCTGCAGTAGAAACAGACGGAAACTCAGGTTTTTGATTGATTGATTGAATACTGTATAAAGAGTTTGCAGATTGTAGCTATACCACACTTAAATTAAATAAATGCTGCCTATTTAACAGCAGTAAATATTTCAGCATTCAGCTATGCATTGTTAAATCATTCAACATGGCAACAGGCTGATACAAGTTTTACTAAATGTGCAGTGCAGGGCTGCGGTCACAGACAAGCCATTCTTATTCTGTAACAACCGTCCTACACTTCTCCAAACCCCTACAGTCCACAGCGCCTTCTGGAGGCACTTGTACAGTTATCACCCCGTTTGATTTAACAACGCTATAGTTGTATGTTGAAATAAAATAACACTATTTCCTGTGCACCCTAAGAATTTTCATCTGCACCCTTAGTCATTTCATCCTGCAGCCGGCCCTGGTGCAAACACACACACTGGTGCACTCTCCCTCTGGAGTCTGGCTGTGTGAAATGAGTCTATTGGTCTGAGGTGAGTGAAGCTAACAGGCTTCAGCTATATATGGATAGGTAACAGGAGGTGTCAAAGTAAAAGTATGCCAAATTACAGGAAGTATCCAAACAAACAAAATAAGACAAACAATAAATAAAGAATAAACAGACTTCAAACTAAATAAATTATTGCAGAACCAACTGTCACTGGCAGTTACATTGATATTATGGTAGGAGTTTGTGTTGTGTGAGTGTAATTGTTTCAAAATAAACGGGGCAAACAAAACAAGAACAGGCTCCAGACATAAACTAAATAAAGGTCTCAAAAAACAGACGAGCGCAGGTTCAATAAACAAATAATAAAGTACTTTTCTTTCTTTCCTTTGTTTGTGCGTTGCGTGCGAGCTGTTGAAATCTGTGTCTCTGCTCCGCTCGGCCGCGACAGTCCCCCCCCAACGCAATTCTGTCTACCCAAAGTAGGCTACCAGTGAAAACATCAACTTCTTTTTTTCCACCGCTGCGGGGGGGGGGCTGCGGGGAGCCCCCATGAGGATCATCAGAACTGCTCTGCATGTAGGCCTACCTCACGACGCTTTAGTATATCAAGGGCGCTAAAAGGCTGCATGAACCACTTGGACCTCGGGGCACATCAAACAGTCATGGGTGCTTCATCAATGGTCACAATATAGCGTGACAGGCACTGTCAAACAATATAAACAACTTCAGTCAATTGTTCACTAAACTGTGTCTTACAGGCAACCTTACTTCATTGAGTACAGTACGAATGTGCACGTTGCATATAAGCAATCAAATGTTTCATTTCATACCCAGTGTTGCCAACTTAGCGGATTTGTCGCCATATTTAGCTTCTTTCCAGACCCCCCTAGCGACTGAATTAGTGAAAAGCTTCTGGCGAGAAATCTAGCTTTTTTTCCTCAGTGAATTGGGGACAAATCGTGTTGACAGGCGCCAGATATGCGCCAGAGATAAAATCCAAACAGTGTAAAAAAACAGTGTCAGGCAGCCACCACGGTAAGGTGATGGTCCTTGGAGAGGATTTTATTTTTTGTTGTTTTTTAATGGGTAGGGGTTTTTCGACGCAGCAGCTGCAGAGGCACTCTGTGCTGTGGTCTGAACTCTGAAATTTCGCTGCTCGTTTAAACTCATTGTAATATAAAAAAAACAGCAAGAGATGATACAAACTAAGTGCACATAAATGACAATTTTTTTTCTGGGCTGGCTACATATTTTCGTTGCTAGGGGCGCCTAAAAGTCGCTAGGGACGCAAAAAAGTCGCTAGGGGCGGCGCGCGCTATGCGCGCGCATATCCCACCCCTGGCGACTTTTAGCTACTTTTTGAGGAGCCACTAGCTACTTCCGTTAGTGGAGAGTTGGCAACACTGTTCATACCTTGCTGTGCGGTGTAACAAAGGCACGCTGTGCAAACAAACGCTGGTGTGCGTCTCTCCCCCTCTGTCACTCTCCGGCTCAGTGTGAGAATGGTGTGTGTGAGGCTAGCAGGCCTCAGCTAAATGTGGTTTCAAAGTAAAAGTGAACCGAAATACTGCAGGTTTCAAAACATGATGAACAAAATAAGCAAAGTAAATAACAAATTAACTTGTGAGGGCTGTGATCCCAGCCCCACAGTGAGATAAGACTCCTCTAACCCATGCTCACATTGGCATTCTACTCTAACCTCTAGTATTGACATTTGCAATGATTATATTATATAATGCATAAAACACAATCAGTATTTTGCTGGGGACAATATGCACTGTTGTAGGCCTACTAATGTTCTGTTCTGTATTTAGTTCCTGAAATGGCAACATAACATATGGGGCAGGGGGTGGAGTCAGCTGTAATGCAGAGGACCATACCAACATACTTTGATTGAGAAGGGGGGAAGTGGGAATTGTTTAGGGCCAGTTGGCAATAAATTGCTGTCCACCCCTTTGTGTTATGTATTATGTTACACAGCTGTAAGAGAGAAACTTAACACAAAATAAAAAGAAGGGAGGCATAATAGTTTGCTGTGGGACTGGGAGTGATTAAGTTCTTAACCCTGCATGCCGACCACTGGATATGCCTTATGAAAAGACGTAGCGATGTGAGAAAGTGAATGAAGAAAGAGCGGAGGGCTTGTTGTTTCCAATGGATATATATATGGAAATACAATGGCTATAGTACAGTACGTAACATCAGTGAACAACAGTGGTGAGTGACATTGTTTGCACAACAGAATCCATGTGCATCCCTGTGGTGCAGTTGGTGCGGATTATATAAATAGGATGATATATAATGAATGCAGTTGGATAACGGGTGGATAATGAACATGTACACATGGTTTCAGGTGGCAAAAAAGTCTATGCGCGTGTCTCTAGTGTGTGTGTGTGTGTGTGTGTGTGTGTGTGTGTGTGTGTGTGTGTGTGTGTGTGTGTGTGTGTGTGTGTGTGTGTGTGTGTGTGCACGTACGTACTAGCATGTGTGGTGGAGAAAGACACCCCATCCTTCTATCTGTATTAGCAGACACACACACACACACACACACACTCTCCCACCCGGCCCTAACACAGATGGATGTACAGGCGAGACTGTTAGCAGGTCTGAATTTACAGTGGCCCGTCAGCCTTCAAGCTTTTAACGCCACAGTGGGCCTGTTTTACAGCACTGCCCCAGGGCCCCAATCGGCTTTCAATTAGCAGGTGAGCTGCAGCCCCCGTTCCCCAATCAATAGCCCAGTACAGCCGGGGCCGCTGGGACACCACCAAGGGGGGGCGGGGCGGGGCGGGCTGTGCTGGCTACAGTACAGCAGCTATACTGCTTGCCTCGCTTGCAGGAAAGAAATGGGAGACGAGAGCAGGTGGTGTTGCCAAGCTTTGCGAGAGAAACAAGCAACCGGGTCTATGAAAAGAAGCTACTATAGGCTACATGAGCCCGTTTGACTATTTACAAGCTTGTTTTGTAATAGTCTTTTTTTTTTAAGAATTATAATAATAATCTTTCGCCCAGTGTCAATTGTAATCCTAGGCGCTACACTCTCTCTGCCAACCTGGGGAGACTGAGCAACAGATTGACCCCATGCTTCCTTGAATGCATGATGAGTCCAAGTCGCTTCTTTTCACCTGACAGGGTAGGGGGGAGATTCCTCGGTTGAACGTAGCGCGTTCAACACTGGTGTAACGTTATTGCACCAGTTCCTTTCCCCTCCATCAGGCGCCCCGGCTGGCCAGGGGGAGGCATTTTTGAGACCAGAATTACTGCATGTTTTTTGTGAGGTTGGTCTATCCTAGGGGACGCGGGGAGAACATGCAACACATGCACAAAGAAATATATATATGTTTTTAAACAGATGTAGAACCTCACAATGTGTCGCTGCGAGCTTGTAGATCTGCTATTTTCATGTGTGCTTGTTTTCATAGACCTGTCCACTTGTTTCTCTTGCAAAACTGGCAACACAGCAAGAGAAAGCGGAATTTATGCACAGATAAACGCAAAGACTTATGGGTTATAGGAAAAAGGTGAATAGTCGGGAGGTTTAACCACATGAACCCTGCCTAGCCCATGCTCTATTCTGGGCATGTCACTCAAAATAGCTGATCTACAAGATCACTTGTATGTATTTTTGTTCCTATGTACATACATAGGACTGCAATGGAAACAAGCAAGGCTATAGCTGTATATATTTAGAAGGTGAGGTTTGTGGCAGCCGGGTAGTGTGGGCTGTCACTACACTAAACACACCAATACGTTTACAGCTCGCCCAGAGCAAAACAAAATATATAAGCAAATGAAAGAAAAGGCCCTGTCATTAAATTGTGATTTTATCGCATATCCCTGCTGCATTTTCCTCAAGCTATTGTGGTGGGATGTTTTCTTTTTTTTCTTCTTTTTTTGGTTTGTTTTTTGTAAACAGGAGGCAGAACACAGGACAGGAGGCAGAACACAGAGTATGTTTGACACCTGAGTCCCTCAGGGCTCTAGGCTAGTGTCTTTTCTGTTTCCTGTCATTGTAGGGGAAAGCTTGTCGATCGGCCACAATACGGGTGGATACCGGTAGTCTCTCGAGACAGACCTCACACGATTTTTTAATGCTTCCGATGGAAGCGCTGAAAACGATTTGAGAGTAAACCTTCCGCCTCCCCCAATTCAGTTTAGTCTTTGCAGTCGTGTAAATTTGTATTAAAACAAATTAGTCGACAAAGTTTCTGTTTACGTAATGTTTGTGTTTACAAAAACACTCAAAAATGGCCATTCTGGCCATTTCATTTGTGTTGGCACAATGTTTGTGTTTACACACACCCTCAAAGCTGGAAATAGGAGGGGCTGGCGCCCCTGAAAAATACCCAAACATTTTTGGCTTCTATAGATATAGGTGTGACCAATATGATGACCACGGATCTAAAAGTGGGAAAAAGTGGGAACAGATTGGCATTCCGACACACCACTGCTGTTGGGAACAGATTGGCATTCCGACGCACCACTGCTGTTGGGAACAGATTGGCATTCTGACGCACCACTGCTGTTGGGAACAGATTGGCATTCCGACGCACCACTGCTGTTGGGAACAGATTGGCCTTCTGACGCACCACTGCTGTTGGGAACAGATTGGCCTTCCGACGCACCACTGCTGTTTGGAACAGATTGGCATTCCGACGCACCACTGCTGTTGGGAACAGATTGGCATTCCTGACAGTGAGGAACCCCCACAGTCCGGTGCATCACAGGAACAAGGACACTTAATGCAGAAGGAGAAGAGGACACTGGAGCAGCACAGACATTTTAAGCCTTTTATTAGGTGCTAGTATACAAAAGAACACTAACGTTTCGACCTACAGTATGCGGTCTTCATCAGAGTCATGACATACAGTAGAGCCTTCGTCCTACTCCTCCTGCCCAACACTAATAGGTGCCCCACAGCCCATAGATTCAGATTCAGGTATAGACCCTTGAGATCTCATTTTCAAGGGGGACCCATAAAACATGAACAAGATACATAGAACATACAGTACACAGATACTGATACAGATACAGTATACATATCTTGCTCACCCTCCCCACCAACCACCACATCATCAGCTGTTAAACAACAGAGGAAAGAGGAGAAAAGGGCAAATTACATCAGTGTATTCAGTGTACAGTATGTCATTGCTGGTCAGTTTCTAAGCATAAACAATGTGAGCCAAGATGTGAATGTAGGGAAGTCCTTTAGCGACTGAAGGATGAAATAGATCTAAGAGATAGAGGAAGATTATTGGACCTCCGTCCAACCACATTAGAGATTTTTGGTATTTTAAAGCAAGGATATTGAAGACATCTAGGTGGATATGACGAAGTAGACTGGGCCAAATACTGCTTTAAGTAAGAATAAAAATAAATAAATACAGTTATAAATGAAGAGAAACCAACGTAATTGCCTTCTTGATTTAGGCTGCAACCAATTAAGCGAGTTGTATATGAGGCAGTGAGTAGGTGCAGTGCCAAATATAGACGCTTGACAAAGCCAGATGCACCATGATGGACTCGAACTCCCAGCCTCCACGGTGGTGGGCAGATACTTTACCACTGCACCACCTGAGCGCCTCAAAAAACATTTTAAAGATATTTGAAACAATATTATTTTGTGGACGGAAATGACGAACATGACATGCAGCGTAATTCCGGAGGTGTATAGTTTCAGACTAAAATATAGCAAATTAGTTATCACAACGTATTGTGGTCGAG